>NW_005055332.1:4219-7035 GCF_000277835.1 Geospiza fortis
CAGGTGGATCCTCGACTGGACTGGACCAAAGGACATTTGGTAGTGATACCCCCCTCTTTCTCTCTCTCTTCTCTCTCTCTTTCTCTATCTTTTTCTCTCCCTTAATGTCTCTCTATCGCCTTTTGCTGTGGTCATTCAATAAAAGTGCATTTGTTTTGATTATTACTGCAAATTCCCTGTGCCGTGTCGGCTTTTTGCACCCTGAGATCAATCCATGAACCATCACAAAACCCCATGAGGATGGATCATGACAGGGCCCTTGGGAGTGGTTGGGGCTTGGGGGAGGGGGAAGCCCCCTGCCCGCCACCAGCTACTCCATGGTCTTCCACCTCCTCCCACACCCTTGTCCTGTGTGGGTGGCACTCCACTGCTGGGGGGGGGATCTGGAGAGGATCCTGGGGGCTCTGTGGGGGGTGATATGGGGGTACACTGGCTCTCCACCATCAGGTACAAGTCATCCTGGGGCAGTCCAGGGGCAGGGCCAGGCAGGTCTAGGACTGTCTGGAGGGGGCTTAGGGGGTTCTTCAGGGGTCTGGTAGGGGAAATAAGTGGAGATATGGGGGGAATATGAGGGGATACAGGAAGCTAGGGGGTCCCGAGTGGGGATATGGGTGGAAAAATTGGGGGGGATACAGGGGGTACAGGGTCCTGGGGTGTCATGGAGGGGAGATATGGGATATGACAGGCACAGGGAGCTGAGGACTTTCAGGCAGTCCTGGAGGGGTTGGGAAGAGATATATGGGAGGCATATGGGTAGTACAGAGTCCTGGGTGGGAGATATAGGAGGGTAGGTGGTCCTGGGAGGGTCCTGGGTGCCTCTAGGTAGGTCCTGGGGGTTCCTGGGCAGATTGTGGGAGGAGATTGGGCAGGGAGATATGGAGGAACAGGGAAAATGCATGGATGCAGTTTGGCCTGGTTTGGAGGAAGCACAAGCAAGGCCTTGGGAGTAAACTCTTTATTGATGGAACAAGAGTGTGAAGTTTGCTGTCTAGAGCCCTTTCAGCTCTCCTGCCGCACGCCTCACTCGCCTCAGGTGAACTTTAGGTGCATTGATCTGCGCCGTGCTCTGGCCTGGGCAGGGGGCTTTGGACCCTCTGGAGGGATGGGCTGTTGGGAAAACTGTGGGTCCACGGAGGGGAGGCTGTCCTCAGCAGCACAGCTCTCCTCTCCGCCTTTGGATGTGGCTGGGTTTGGGGCAGGTCATTGAAAATTCTGTCTGCAGGTTGGTACAGGCCTATGCTGAACAACCCGCCCTAATACAGAGTGAACGATCTGATCTGCCATGGTCCTTATGTCCAAAGTGTTGCCTGAAATTGCTGGATTCCTTTCTCTCATCAAGCTCCCCTTCACCATTGCAGGATTCTCAGGCTCCATGGTTTTGGCATATCCAGTCCCTTTTGCATGAAGCTGTGGTCCTAAGGCAGGCAGCTTTACTCCTGTGCTTGCTTTCTGGCTCTGTTCTTCGGATGATCCAGGAAATCCTGGCTGCATCTGTCTGTTGGAGACCTTACCCTTGGGAAGCCTCAGGATTTCGATGTACTCACAGCTGGAGTCTTCTTCAAACTGAAAAGCTATCATGGATTTCAAGAGGCTGTGAACATTCTTAACAACTTGGATGGTGAGATCATCAAGGCAAGCATGTATACGTTCTCTGCATGTTTCAGCTTCCTTGGATGTGTCTGCTTGGGCAGCTCCTCCATCAACAGGCTGCTCCTTCTGCCTGGCTGCCCACCCTGGCTCAGAAGCTTTGGTCTCCAGATGGTCCCCCAAGATCTCCAACACTGTCGCTATAAGCTCCTTGGCCACCATTTCCAGTTCTTGATGGTAGTCTAGAGGTATCACTGCAGGCTCTGTTCTCACGGAGCTGCCAAAACCACTTCCTCTGATCCCCTGAGCAGCGTTCCTTAAAAAGCTGACACGCTGGTCCCCAGGAACCTTCAGCCTTGCAAACACTTTGTACACAACAGTCTCAACCAGCTCTTGGAGCTTCTGGGCTTCTGCTGTGGTCAGCTGCTCAAAGACAGCTTTAAAGAGGCTGTCAGCAGTGTTGTCTGGCTTCTGCTGGGAGTCAGCAGCTCTGCTGGCATCTTCCTGATCCAGCTTAGCTGTGGAGTTGGTTTGGCCCTCATCCAAAGGCATTTTCCCTCTTCTGAATCTCCCTGATTTCAGGGAGGTGTCTTTGCTCTTCTTAGGAGGTGGGCAAGAAGGTGGCCCCGCCCCCTGCCACTCTGCCCAGCTGGAAGTGTCAGTGGTTCCTGGCAGTTTGCGGCCATCCTTTAATGGGGCCAATAGTGGCAGAAACCCTCCCTGAAAGGTGACACCAGGTTGTGGGTCATGGTGCCTGGACAAGCACTCAGCCCCTGCGTGCTGAGGATTCCCACAGGCCCAGGCCAGCACTCTGCTTCAGCCAGGCCACGAGGGCAGGGGAGAAGGGCTTCCCTCAGCACGGTGTGTGCCTGCACGTGGCCCTGCTGCCCGTGCCCAGCTCAGTGCCCTGTGCTGGCTCAGCTCCCAGCCATGGAGTCCTTTCCCCGCCACTGAGCGCCTGGCCCAGCAGCACTTCCCTGCACAGTCCCGTGCCCTGAACACAACGCTTTGCCTACCTCTTGCTGCCCCAAGATCTGCTCTGACTGCAGTTTGGTCCTGGTCAGGTACTGCCTGTACTCGTTGAACTCCTTCACAGTGCAAATCACCTATGGAGGGATGAGGGCAGAATCCCCCAAAAACTGTCAAGCCATGCACCCTTCCTTCCTTCCTTCCTTCCTTCCTTCCTTCCTTCCTTCCTTCCGCCACTTCCTTCCTTCCTTCCTTCCTTC
>NW_005055332.1:7906-13140 GCF_000277835.1 Geospiza fortis
CAGCTGGAGGGACTCATTGCCCTGGCACCAGGACAAACACAGCTGCCTACTGCATGCAGGGGCCCAGCCACATACATGCACAGTGCCAGAAACCAGTGAGGAGACTGACAAGTGCTTCTTCTCTGTGTTCTAGGGAACCTGGAGCTTCCCTCTGCTGCCCAGCCCTGCCTGACTGTAGGGCTGCAGCCCCTGCTGTAGAGGAGGTGGCCACAAGAACTCTGTGCATGATGGGGACCCCCTGAAAGAGGAGAGCTTTTCTGCACTCTTTTACTTCCTTTACCTTTTCCCCCAGCTTTCCCCTGCTGAAGACAAACTTGGACTTGGGCTTCACATAGATCTTGACTCCAAGTGGGAGGTCCAGCAGGTCAGGATCCATCACCCTGGTGGCTCAGTCTCCCAGGTGTGGAGTTCTGGGGCTGAGCTGGGAAGACACAGACCCTTGGGCAGTAGCTCAATAAGCCTCCTGCACAGCAGGTGCAAGAGAAGGAGCTGAGAGTCTTGAGGATCCCTGGAGCAGACCCCCAAGCCCCAGGCCCCCCAGCTAAGCTCTCTCTCTCAGCCCACTGCTCTCCTCCTTGTAACTGCCAGTGCACTCAGCAGTGCCTCTGCCTTTTGTCAGGACACCAGCAGTGAGATGGAGCTCCACAGCTCCTTCCAAGAGCTCTCATGGTGTTGTGATGCTGAGCAGTGCTCCACAGCTCCTTCCAAGAGCTCTTGTGGTGCTGCAATCCCACGCTGACTCCTCGTGCTCCAGAGGTTTCCCAGCGATGGGGCATTGTTACATCATGGTGATGTCACATCCCCGCATTGTCACATCATGTGCTGACATTGTGTCACATGGAAGCTGCCCACCACGCCTGGGGGGAGGGGGGCCACCTGGAGGCTCCTTTGGACAGCGCTGTGGGCCACCCCCTCCGTGTGACCCAGGTGTGAGAGCTCCTGTCCACAGGCCCCTTCCCCCTCCCCTGTCGTGTCATTCTGTCAGGCAGAGCTTCCTCACCAACAGGAAGGAATGGGAGGAATTGCCTCTCCAAAGATGCCCAGGCTGGGGGCTGCTTTTCCCCCTTTCCCTTTTTAGACCTTCTTCCTTGTCATGGCCAAGCAGCCACAACTGGGGAAATTGCAGCACACTGGATATTTGGCCCATCCCTGGCAACATGAGATTCCTTGATCGTGTTTTGAGAAACAGAAGAGAAGCATGGGCTGAGGGAAAGCCCTCTCCCCTCCTTTCCTCAGGATCCCTTTCAGCCCAGACATCTCTCTGCTGCCTTCCTGATCTCCCCTGCCCTGGCTTCTGCTGCTCCTGTCTGCTCTTCTTATGAATGTTTTGATCAAATAGTCAGATAATATAAAAGGGTTATAAGTAGACAATTGTGAAATATAAGGTATAGAAATATCAGGAGTGCTGTGTTTGGAATGTAGAAACCTCCCCAGGAAGTTACTGGCCCCTTCTGTTGCAGTCATGCTTACCAGTAACACTGCTTGGAAACCACTATCCTTCCCATCTACATTTTAATATTAAGGATTCCAGTCAGTAGACCTCAGGAGAGATGACCAATGATTGTTTTAGAATAAGAATATTGATGAAGTTAGTAACTATTAGAACCAATCAATGTAAAGGTTAAATTCAAGAGTGGGCATATGTTGGGTCAGTGGGAGAAATGAAGCACTCAATATGAATGATCAACAAGTCTCCTTTATTGATTATCGATACATGTTTTTATACTAGTGTTAATGAAACTCATGCATAGCGCAAAAGCAAGCTCATCATTGGTTACATGGTTAAAGGTCAAACACGCCTAGGTCTGCATTCTTGCGGTTTATTCGGCTGGGACTTTTTTACATCCCTGCTCCTGTCTTGTATGCCGTTATTGTCTAAACAGCTGCACCCCAAGGACAGTCGATCTCTGCTTTAGACGGAGGCTGAGAGCTAAGTTTGTTATCCTTCACACCCTTGGTCAGCCAGCTGTATCAGGGAGTGACCCTTGTCAGCTAACCACTGCTCCACAGGCATAGCATGCGTAATATGTAAAAGAACACACATAATCAAAAAGATGATTCAGCAGAAAAAGTATATAAAATGGATGGGTTTTGTTTGTTAAGTGGAACACATTTCCAGAGGAGTTATCTCTCTGTTCCCAGCACCTGAATAAAGTATCTGCTTGTTCACATGAAATTGGTATTCGATAAGTTTCTTTTTTCCTGTTTGGTGACATTCTCACTTCCTACCCCTTCTTGGCTCGATTTGGTGAGATCTCTGGTGCCCGTTCCTCCAGCCTGTCTGGTTCCTTGGGGCAGCTTTTACACTGCAGAGCCCCGCCAGCCTCGCTCTTTGCACAAAGGCAGGAGACAGGCAGAGCAATCTGTTGGAGGTGCAGTGATTGATCACCATGGGGCTCTTGGGAAACAGCAAGGGGCGCAGCCCAGGGACGGTGTTCTTGGGCTCCCAAAGCCATTTCTGGCACACGCTCCAGCTGCAGCTCTTCTCCATCTTGGCCAGGGGAGGAGCAGCATCGGCTGTGCCCCAGCTTCCCTGTGCCCCAAGTCCTGCTCAGCCCCCGGGGCCGTGAGCCCCGCAGCGTGTTCACAGCACCTGCACCTGGGGCAGGGCTCAGGCAGCTCCAGCAGCTCCAGCGTGCGGAGTAGGAGGCCCTGTGTGCAGTTCCTCAGCAGCTGCAAATCACAGGTGCTGAGGAATACACCTGGTGCAGGTAGCTCAGGGTGCAGCTGCACTGCCAGCTCCAGCCTGAGCTCTGGCTGGCAGGAGCCCGAGGGAAGAGCCCATGACCTGCTGACCCTTGGCAGGACAAAGAGCCCGAGGACCTGTGGCACAGCCAGGTCAGTGGCCATTCAGAGACACGGCAGATGCCAAGCCCTGGGAGGAAGAGCTGAGACTTTACTGTGCTCAGACTGTGGAGGCACAACAGCCCAGGGGTTCAAAGTCCCTCACTGGAGGCACCGGCTTGAGCTGTTTTTGTGTTCTTGCACTGCAAATGAATTGTTTTGTGGAATGAGACACGTGAGACTCTGTTGTGAGAAACTTGGTCTGACTGTGTGAGAGTGGGGGGAGTGCGGGGAGTCAGTGGGGGCCCCTTTCAGATCACTTGAGCCACCCACTGCAAAGGGGATTTGGTCCCCGCAGGAACAGTCTGGTGGTGGGAGTGTGACTGCCAGAGTGTCTTGGGGATGCTCAGACAGGGAAGTTTCCTTAACAACAGAGCTGCCTGAGAGCTGGAGCAGAGCCCAGGCCATGCTCTACCTGTAAAAAACCAAGCAAGGCGCAGCAGGGTGCCCTGGTGTGGCAAGGCATCTCCCCTGCCACAAGAGCTTATCTATTGCTTGTTCTTGCTAATTGGTGGGATAACTCTCTAAAAACCACTTGTCTCATCAGGTGCCATGGAAGTGACACTTATAGCTGACAGTAAACCTCTTGCTATGGAAGCAAGATGTGGAAAGAAAAGATGCAATTTGTAACTGGCAAACACACAGTTTTTCAAACTATGAAAGGTACATCAAACTTTCACATAGCAGAAGTTTTCTGCACATACCCTGCGTGAAAAATGCATGTATTTTATGATCGGCTTTTCGCAAATATTAAAATGAATATTATATGTGTTGTGTTAGAAAGTAATGCTGTATTAATTCTCTTAAGTACTGTATAGTTTTAGGTTATAAAGAAATTGTTAAAATAGAAACTATGCTATGTAAGATGCTTTGTTTAAAAGAAAGGACTCACAGCGAGATAGCAGCCACAGGACACCTAAATCTCTCAGAGAAAAGAATTTATTGCCCTCTTATCACAAGAAATGAACTCCTTCTCGCCTCTCTGGCGCTATGCGGATTAGAAGAAAGAAGTTGACACTGACCAGGCGAAATCTTGTGTTTGAATGGAATTTATGCATCATGTATAAAGTGTATGAATATGCAACAGGCTATTGTTCTTAATGATTACTCCTTTGTTAGAGGGTGTCCTTTTTTCCAGGCTCGTGCTGCCCAGAAAAAGGTACCCGGACATCCGTATTCTTTGTCTTTATTGTCTCATATTGTTCTAACTCAATTCGTCCAAATTATTATTACTCTAATTGTATTACTATTTTTATAACCATTTTTATTACTATTAAACTTTTAAAAATTTTGAAAACAAGTGATTGGCATTTTTCACACCCTAGAAATGTGTGGGGGTCTCTACCCAGAGTTGGGATGCCACCTTGCACCTTGCAGTTACTCCTTTGAGGGTTGAGTGAAAGGACTCTGTGAACACCATCACCAATTCGGCGGTAAATTACATTGACTCATAATCTATACTATTTCTTTGCTAGTATAATATAGGTACCTGTCTGGTTTGAAAAGACAGGCGTCTGTTAAGGAAGGCAGGAGCCTTCCTGAAACGGAAAATGCAAACCCCCTCCCTCCAAATTATTATAATTTTGAAATTAAGGGGCTCTCAGGCAAAGATATGGGAGTAGGAATAAGAGTTCTTTTTTAGGGGGAAAAAATTAAAAGAAAATATAAAAATAAAAATGCAGTAATACAAAACAGCACTGACAGAGTCAGAATACAACCTGACACCCTGTGGGTCAGGGTGTTGGCATCAGTATGATTAAATGGTGGCTGCAGTCCTCCTGCAGTGCCAGCTGTGGTTCTGTCGGAGCAGTGATCCTGTAGAAGGGTGAATTTTTCCTCTGAAGTTGTGGTGGTGGTGTAGATGGGCTTGGTCTTCCTCTGGAAATGCAGTGGAGAAGAAAGCTGCTCCTCTGGGAATCCAGTGGAAAAAGGCTGCTGTTCCAAATTTCAGATTATATCTAGGTAGGAATGCTTGGTTCCTCCTCTCGGGTCAAGCTTCTCACACAGGGATGATGTAATTTTGTCAGTCATGAAGTGACACTCACTGGCCCATGAACAGAAGATATTTGCTGAAGGGAGGATTGGTTGTGGAAGACATAAAGAAAACTGCCCCACCTGGTTTTAACAGGTGGCCTAATTAACAGAAGACAACTGCCCCACGCCTATCAGATGGCAATAGAACACACACCTGCCAGTTCTTTTGCATCTCAATTGACCCACGGGAAATTCATTCCTCACGGGCTGGTGTCAACTGCCCTCACCTCACCACATCTCCCTTTTAGAGTAACAAATGAGAGAATGAGAGAAAATTCACCAACCCCCCCAAACACACAACATTTTCCACCCTCACTTTTTTCCCATATCAACATGTTACATCAAACTTTGACTTT
>NW_005055333.1:0-1303 GCF_000277835.1 Geospiza fortis
CCCCAAAATCACCTCAAAACCATCCCCAAATTATCTCAAAACCATCCCCACAATTGCCCCCAAATCGCCTCGAAGCCATCTCAGAAATCAGCCCCAAATTCACCCAAATTCACCCGAAATCAATCCCAAAACCTCCTCGCGGGGTCTCTCCCCCGATTTGGGTTTTTTGGGGTCCCCTCCCCGATTTTGGGGTTTTTTTGGGGGGTTTTTGGGGTCCCCAGGAGGAGGAGATCCCGGAGCTGGAGATCGACGTGGACGAGCTGCTGGACATGGAGAGCGACGGCGCCCGCAGCGCCCGCGTGCAGGTGAGAGCGGGCGGAAACGGGCAAAAACGGGCAAAAATGGGCAAAAACGGGCAAAAACGGGCAAAACCAGAGAGAAACGGCCAAAAAAACACCCTGAAACGGCCAAAAACAGCCAAAAACCACCCTGAAATGGCCAAAAATGGCCAAAAATGGCCAAACCTCATCCCGAAACCACCAAAACCAGCCAAAAGAACCCAAAATCACCCCCAAAACCAGCAGAAGAACCTAAAATCATCCCAAATCACCCCAAATCATCCCTAAATTATTCTAAATAACCCCAAATCCGCCCTGACACCCCCTAGAGCAGCAAACGCGGCCAAAGCCGCCCCAAAATCGTTCCACAATCAGCAAATAACCCCAAAATCGTTCTAAACTCACCCAAAACCACCGGAAACCGTCGGAAACCACCCGAAAAAACCCCAAACCACCCGAAATCACCTGAGAAAACCTCAACACAACCGGAAACCGCCCGAAAGCCACTGAAACCGCCCAAAATCCTCCTCAAAACCGCCCAAAATCATCCCCAGAATCATCTCAGGTATCGCCCCAAAATCCCCACCAAAACCACCCCAAAACCACCCCAAAACCACCCTAAATATCGTCCCAAAATAATCCCAAAACCACCCTGAAACCACCCCAAAATCACCCTAAATATCGTCCCAAAATAATCCTAAAACTACCCCAAAATCAGCCCAAAAACCACATCAAAATTACCCCAAAATCAGCCCAAAGTCAGTCTCAAAAATCACCCCAAAAATCACCCAAAACTCTCCCCAAAATGAACCCCAAAATCCTTTGGGGTCCCTCCCAGGAACAAACCCCAAAATCCTCCCCAAAATCCCCCTGAAATGCCCCAAAAATCCCCCCCAAAAATGCCCCAAATTCCCCAAAATTCCCCCAAATTCCCCCAAATTTCCCCAAATCCCCCAAACCCGGGTGTGGCTGTGGGGGGAGGGGGGCTCAGGACCCCCCCCAATTTTGGGGGACCCCAAATCCTG
>NW_005055333.1:6247-13113 GCF_000277835.1 Geospiza fortis
GGGCGGTTGCCATGGTAACGGCCGGGCCCCGGTGGGGTTAATTAACCCCCCAATCACCGCTAATTAGCGCTCCCCTCCCCCTCAGCAGCGCCTCATTGGCATGGGGAGCCTCCGGCGCGGCCGCTGCTCTGCTGCGGAGCTCGGGACGGCGTTAATTGGCGTTAATTGGGCGTTAATTAGTGTTGGGGGGGCAATTAGCGGTGTTAGGGGGTAATTAGTGTTAATTAGCGGGGCACAATGGGGCCGCGGCTGCTGGACATCAATCGGCACTAAATAAGTTGTCAATATTTTGCTAATTCAGAAGCAGAACTAATCAAGGGCCTTGTTAACAATAATTACGAGCTAATTAGCATTAATTAACCGGTGGTTTGTTGTTATTTCATCTCCGGTAATTCGCTGTTTAATTAATAGAAATTAATGACTTTGGTAATAAATATTAGGAACTCAGAAGTAATTAATAGCCTAAGTAACTCAATTAACGCTCTAATTAGCGATAATTAAGAAACAAATGCAGGGGAATTGGTGATTTAATGGTAATTAACGTTCTGATTAACGGTAATTAACGCTGGTCACTCACACAGTCACGAATTGTCGGGTCTGATAATTAATTCGTGGTTAATTAGCGGTTCATTAAGGGTCAATTGGTCGCTAATTAAAGGCGTTAATTGCAGGGGCCCTGGGCCGCGCCCCTCCCCCCACGCTGGGCCCGGCCCTGGAGGGGCCTCAGCACCAGGTGAGACCCAAAATGTCCAAAAACTGCCCCAAAATGTCCAAAAACTGCCCCAAAATGTCCAAAACCTGCCCCGAAATGTCCAAAAACTGCCCCGAAATGTCCAAAAACTGCCCCGAAATGTCCAAAAACTGCCCCGAAATGTCCAAAAACTGCCCCGAAATGTCCAAAAACTGCCCCGAAATGTCCAAAAACTGCCCCGAAATGTCCAAAAACTGCCCCGAAATGTCCAAAAACTGCCCCGAAATGTCCAAAAACTGCCCCGAAATGTCCAAAAACTGCCCCGAAATGTCCAAAAACTGCCCCGAAATGTCCAAAAACTGCCCCGAAATGTCCAAAAACTGCCCCGAAATGTCCAAAAACTGCCCCGAAATGTCCAAAAACTGCCCCGAAATGTCCAAAAACTGCCCCGAAATGTCCAAAAACTGCCCCGAAATGTCCAAAAACTGCCCCGAAATGTCCAAAAACTGCCCCGAAATGTCCAAAAACTGCCCCGAAATGTCCAAAAACTGCCCCGAAATGTCCAAAAACTGCCCCGAAATGTCCAAAAACTGCCCCGAAATGTCCAAAAACTGCCCCGAAATGTCCAAAAACTGCCCCGAAATGTCCAAAAACTGCCCCGAAATGTCCAAAAACTGCCCCGAAATGTCCAAAAACTGCCCCGAAATGTCCAAAAACTGCCCCGAAATGTCCAAAAACTGCCCCGAAATGTCCAAAAACTGCCCCGAAATGTCCAAAAACTGCCCCGAAATGTCCAAAAACTGCCCCGAAATGTCCAAAAACTGCCCCGAAATGTCCAAAAACTGCCCCGAAATGTCCAAAAACTGCCCCGAAATGTCCAAAAACTGCCCCGAAATGTCCAAAAACTGCCCCGAAATGTCCAAAAACTGCCCCGAAATGTCCAAAAACTGCCCCGAAATGTCCAAAAACTGCCCCGAAATGTCCAAAAACTGCCCCGAAATGTCCAAAAACTGCCCCGAAATGTCCAAAAACTGCCCCGAAATGTCCAAAAACTGCCCCGAAATGTCCAAAAACTGCCCCGAAATGTCCAAAAACTGCCCCGAAATGTCCAAAAACTGCCCCGAAATGTCCAAAAACTGCCCCGAAATGTCCAAAAACTGCCCCGAAATGTCCAAAAACTGCCCCGAAATGTCCAAAAACTGCCCCGAAATGTCCAAAAACTGCCCCGAAATGTCCAAAAACTGCCCCGAAATGTCCAAAAACTGCCCCGAAATGTCCAAAAACTGCCCCGAAATGTCCAAAAACTGCCCCGAAATGTCCAAAAACTGCCCCGAAATGTCCAAAAACTGCCCCGAAATGTCCAAAAACTGCCCCGAAATGTCCAAAAACTGCCCCGAAATGTCCAAAAACTGCCCCGAAATGTCCAAAAACTGCCCCGAAATGTCCAAAAACTGCCCCGAAATGTCCAAAAACTGCCCCGAAATGTCCAAAAACTGCCCCGAAATGTCCAAAAACTGCCCCGAAATGTCCAAAAACTGCCCCGAAATGTCCAAAAACTGCCCCGAAATGTCCAAAAACTGCCCCGAAATGTCCAAAAACTGCCCCGAAATGTCCAAAAACTGCCCCGAAATGTCCAAAAACTGCCCCGAAATGTCCAAAAACTGCCCCGAAATGTCCAAAAACTGCCCCGAAATGTCCAAAAACTGCCCCGAAATGTCCAAAAACTGCCCCGAAATGTCCAAAAACTGCCCCGAAATGTCCAAAAACTGCCCCGAAATGTCCAAAAACTGCCCCGAAATGTCCAAAAACTGCCCCGAAATGTCCAAAAACTGCCCCGAAATGTCCAAAAACTGCCCCGAAATGTCCAAAAACTGCCCCGAAATGTCCAAAAACTGCCCCGAAATGTCCAAAAACTGCCCCGAAATGTCCAAAAACTGCCCCGAAATGTCCAAAAACTGCCCCGAAATGTCCAAAAACTGCCCCGAAATGTCCAAAAACTGCCCCGAAATGTCCAAAAACTGCCCCGAAATGTCCAAAAACTGCCCCGAAATGTCCAAAAACTGCCCCGAAATGTCCAAAAACTGCCCCGAAATGTCCAAAAACTGCCCCGAAATGTCCAAAAACTGCCCCGAAATGTCCAAAAACTGCCCCGAAATGTCCAAAAACTGCCCCGAAATGTCCAAAAACTGCCCCGAAATGTCCAAAAACT
This sequence comes from Geospiza fortis, assembly GCF_000277835.1. Lineage (NCBI taxonomy): Eukaryota > Metazoa > Chordata > Aves > Passeriformes > Thraupidae > Geospiza > Geospiza fortis. Next base: position 9,148 of record NW_005055333.1, read on the forward strand.
GCCCCGAAATGTCCAAAAACTGCCCCGAAATGTCCAAAAACTGCCCCGAAATGTCCAAAAACTGCCCCGAAATGTCCAAAAACTGCCCCGAAATGTCCAAAAACTGCCCCGAAATGTCCAAAAACTGCCCCGAAATGTCCAAAAACTGCCCCGAAATGTCCAAAAACTGCCCCGAAATGTCCAAAAACTGCCCCGAAATGTCCAAAAACTGCCCCGAAATGTCCAAAAACTGCCCCGAAATGTCCAAAAACTGCCCCGAAATGTCCAAAAACTGCCCCGAAATGTCCAAAAACTGCCCCGAAATGTCCAAAAACTGCCCCGAAATGTCCAAAAACTGCCCCGAAATGTCCAAAAACTGCCCCGAAATGTCCAAAAACTGCCCCGAAATGTCCAAAAACTGCCCCGAAATGTCCAAAAACTGCCCCGAAATGTCCAAAAACTGCCCCGAAATGTCCAAAAACTGCCCCGAAATGTCCAAAAACTGCCCCGAAATGTCCAAAAACTGCCCCGAAATGTCCAAAAACTGCCCCGAAATGTCCAAAAACTGCCCCGAAATGTCCAAAAACTGCCCCGAAATGTCCAAAAACTGCCCCGAAATGTCCAAAAACTGCCCCGAAATGTCCAAAAACTGCCCCGAAATGTCCAAAAACTGCCCCGAAATGTCCAAAAACTGCCCCGAAATGTCCAAAAACTGCCCCGAAATGTCCAAAAACTGCCCCGAAATGTCCAAAAACTGCCCCGAAATGTCCAAAAACTGCCCCGAAATGTCCAAAAACTGCCCCGAAATGTCCAAAAACTGCCCCGAAATGTCCAAAAACTGCCCCGAAATGTCCAAAAACTGCCCCGAAATGTCCAAAAACTGCCCCGAAATGTCCAAAAACTGCCCCGAAATGTCCAAAAACTGCCCCGAAATGTCCAAAAACTGCCCCGAAATGTCCAAAAACTGCCCCGAAATGTCCAAAAACTGCCCCGAAATGTCCAAAAACTGCCCCGAAATGTCCAAAAACTGCCCCGAAATGTCCAAAAACTGCCCCGAAATGTCCAAAAACTGCCCCGAAATGTCCAAAAACTGCCCCGAAATGTCCAAAAACTGCCCCGAAATGTCCAAAAACTGCCCCGAAATGTCCAAAAACTGCCCCGAAATGTCCAAAAACTGCCCCGAAATGTCCAAAAACTGCCCCGAAATGTCCAAAAACTGCCCCGAAATGTCCAAAAACTGCCCCGAAATGTCCAAAAACTGCCCCGAAATGTCCAAAAACTGCCCCGAAATGTCCAAAAACTGCCCCGAAATGTCCAAAAACTGCCCCGAAATGTCCAAAAACTGCCCCGAAATGTCCAAAAACTGCCCCGAAATGTCCAAAAACTGCCCCGAAATGTCCAAAAACTGCCCCGAAATGTCCAAAAACTGCCCCGAAATGTCCAAAAACTGCCCCGAAATGTCCAAAAACTGCCCCGAAATGTCCAAAAACTGCCCCGAAATGTCCAAAAACTGCCCCGAAATGTCCAAAAACTGCCCCGAAATGTCCAAAAACTGCCCCGAAATGTCCAAAAACTGCCCCGAAATGTCCAAAAACTGCCCCGAAATGTCCAAAAACTGCCCCGAAATGTCCAAAAACTGCCCCGAAATGTCCAAAAACTGCCCCGAAATGTCCAAAAACTGCCCCGAAATGTCCAAAAACTGCCCCGAAATGTCCAAAAACTGCCCCGAAATGTCCAAAAACTGCCCCGAAATGTCCAAAAACTGCCCCGAAATGTCCAAAAACTGCCCCGAAATGTCCAAAAACTGCCCCGAAATGTCCAAAAACTGCCCCGAAATGTCCAAAAACTGCCCCGAAATGTCCAAAAACTGCCCCGAAATGTCCAAAAACTGCCCCGAAATGTCCAAAAACTGCCCCGAAATGTCCAAAAACTGCCCCGAAATGTCCAAAAACTGCCCCGAAATGTCCAAAAACTGCCCCGAAATGTCCAAAAACTGCCCCGAAATGTCCAAAAACTGCCCCGAAATGTCCAAAAACTGCCCCGAAATGTCCAAAAACTGCCCCGAAATGTCCAAAAACTGCCCCGAAATGTCCAAAAACTGCCCCGAAATGTCCAAAAACTGCCCCGAAATGTCCAAAAACTGCCCCGAAATGTCCAAAAACTGCCCCGAAATGTCCAAAAACTGCCCCGAAATGTCCAAAAACTGCCCCGAAATGTCCAAAAACTGCCCCGAAATGTCCAAAAACTGCCCCGAAATGTCCAAAAACTGCCCCGAAATGTCCAAAAACTGCCCCGAAATGTCCAAAAACTGCCCCGAAATGTCCAAAAACTGCCCCGAAATGTCCAAAAACTGCCCCGAAATGTCCAAAAACTGCCCCGAAATGTCCAAAAACTGCCCCGAAATGTCCAAAAACTGCCCCGAAATGTCCAAAAACTGCCCCGAAATGTCCAAAAACTGCCCCGAAATGTCCAAAAACTGCCCCGAAATGTCCAAAAACTGCCCCGAAATGTCCAAAAACTGCCCCGAAATGTCCAAAAACTGCCCCGAAATGTCCAAAAACTGCCCCGAAATGTCCAAAAACTGCCCCGAAATGTCCAAAAACTGCCCCGAAATGTCCAAAAACTGCCCCGAAATGTCCAAAAACTGCCCCGAAATGTCCAAAAACTGCCCCGAAATGTCCAAAAACTGCCCCGAAATGTCCAAAAACTGCCCCGAAATGTCCAAAAACTGCCCCGAAATGTCCAAAAACTGCCCCGAAATGTCCAAAAACTGCCCCGAAATGTCCAAAAACTGCCCCGAAATGTCCAAAAACTGCCCCGAAATGTCCAAAAACTGCCCCGAAATGTCCAAAAACTGCCCCGAAATGTCCAAAAACTGCCCCGAAATGTCCAAAAACTGCCCCGAAATGTCCAAAAACTGCCCCGAAATGTCCAAAAACTGCCCCGAAATGTCCAAAAACTGCCCCGAAATGTCCAAAAACTGCCCCGAAATGTCCAAAAACTGCCCCGAAATGTCCAAAAACTGCCCCGAAATGTCCAAAAACTGCCCCGAAATGTCCAAAAACTGCCCCGAAATGTCCAAAAACTGCCCCGAAATGTCCAAAAACTGCCCCGAAATGTCCAAAAACTGCCCCGAAATGTCCAAAAACTGCCCCGAAATGTCCAAAAACTGCCCCGAAATGTCCAAAAACTGCCCCGAAATGTCCAAAAACTGCCCCGAAATGTCCAAAAACTGCCCCGAAATGTCCAAAAACTGCCCCGAAATGTCCAAAAACTGCCCCGAAATGTCCAAAAACTGCCCCGAAATGTCCAAAAACTGCCCCGAAATGTCCAAAAACTGCCCCGAAATGTCCAAAAACTGCCCCGAAATGTCCAAAAACTGCCCCGAAATGTCCAAAAACTGCCCCGAACATCCCAGTTCCTGCCTCATCTTCCTCCCCTCCTCCTTCATCCCCCTTTATCCTCCCTCATCTTCCTCCTCCTCTTTGTCATCCTCAGCGCCTTTCCAGCTCCTTCCTCATTCTCATCCTCAATTCGTGCCTCATTTTCCTCCCTCCTCATCCTCGTACTTCCTCCCCCTTTTTCTCCCTCATCTTCCTCATCTTCATCTTCATCCTCAGCGCCTTTCCAGCTCCTTCCTCATCCTCATTTTCTCCATCTTCATCCCCTATTCCACCATCTTCATCCTCCCCCATCTTCACCCCCCTCCTCCTCATCCTCTCTCCTTCCTCATCCTCTCCTCCCCGTTTTATGGTTCCTTCCCCCTTCCCATCTTCATCCCAGTTCCTTCCTCATCTTCCTCCTCCTCCTCATCTTCATCCCCTTTTCCACCATCCTCATCCTCCTTCATCCCCCTTCATCTTCCCTCGTCTTCCTCCTTCCTCATCCTTCATCCTCATCGTCTCCTTCCTCATCCTTCATCCTCATCGTCTCCATCCTCATCCTCCTTCATCCTCATCCTCCTCCTTCATCCCCCTTCATCTTCCC
>NW_005055334.1:0-3295 GCF_000277835.1 Geospiza fortis
TGGTCCGTACTGGTCCGTACTGGTGCAGACGCGCCGCTGGTGAGCGCGGGCCCCTCCCCCGTGCTGGTTCCGGAAGGTTCCGAGGCCGTTCTGGGGCTGTCGGTGCGAGCCCATCCCCCAGCCCAGGGGTGCAGCTGGAGCGTGCGGGGGCGGGGCATCAACCCCGGTACTGGGAGGGACTGGGAGGGACTGGTTTGTACTGGGAGGGATTGGGATTGACTGGGGATGGGATTGGGAGGGGTAAAAAGGGGTTTTGGGTTTGCTGGTTTATACTGGTTTATACTGGTCTGGGGTTTGGGATTACTGGGAGGGCACTGGGAGGGCTCTGGTTGTTACTGGGACGGCACTGGGTCCTTACTGGGAGCACTGGGAGGGCACTGGTTGTTACTGGGAGGGCACTGGTTGTTACTGGGAGCACTGGGAGGGCACTGGGTCCTTACTGGGAGGGCACTGGTTGGTACTGGGAGCACTGGGAGGGCACTGGTTGTTACTGGGAGCACTGGGAGGGCACTGGACCAAAAACACCCAAAATTCACACCAAAAACATCCCCAAAAATACCCCGAAAACACCCAAAATCAACCCCAAAACCACCCAGAATTCACCCCAAAACCACCCAGAATTCACCCCAAAACACCCTAAATTGACCCCAAAAGCACCCGGAATTCACACCAAAAACACCCAAAATTCACACCAAAAACATCCCCAAAAATACCCCGAAAACACCCAAAATCAACCCCAAAACCACCCAGAATTCACCCCAAAACCACCCAGAATTCACCCCAAAACACCCTAAATTGACCCCAAAAGCACCCGGAATTCACACCAAAAACACCCAAAATTCACACCAAAAACATCCCCAAAAATACCCCGAAAACACCCAAAATCAACCCCAAAACCACCCAGAATTCACCCCAAAACCACCCAGAATTCACCCCAAAACACCCTAAATTGACCCCAAAAGCACCCGGAATTCACACCAAAAACACCCAAAATTCACACCAAAAACATCCCCAAAAATACCCCGAAAACACCCAAAATCAACCCCAAAACCACCCAGAATTCACCCCAAAACCACCCAGAATTCACCCCAAAACACCCTAAATTGACCCCAAAAGCACCCGGAATTCACACCAAAAACACCCAAAATTCACACCAAAAACATCCCCAAAAATACCCCGAAAACACCCAAAATCAACCCCAAAACCACCCAGAATTCACCCCAAAACCACCCAGAATTCACCCCAAAACACCCTAAATTGACCCCAAAAGCACCCGGAATTCACACCAAAAACACCCAAAATTCACACCAAAAACATCCCCAAAAATACCCCGAAAACACCCAAAATCAACCCCAAAACCACCCAGAATTCACCCCAAAACCACCCAGAATTCACCCCAAAACACCCTAAATTGACCCCAAAAGCACCCGGAATTCACACCAAAAACACCCAAAATTCACACCAAAAACATCCCCAAAAATACCCCGAAAACACCCAAAATCAACCCCAAAACCACCCAGAATTCACCCCAAAACCACCCAGAATTCACCCCAAAACACCCTAAATTGACCCCAAAAGCACCCGGAATTCACACCAAAAACACCCAAAATTCACACCAAAAACATCCCCAAAAATACCCCGAAAACACCCAAAATCAACCCCAAAACCACCCAGAATTCACCCCAAAACCACCCAGAATTCACACCAAAACCACCCAGAATTCACACCAAAACCACCCCAGAATTCACCCCAAAAACACCCAAAATTCACACCAAAAACAACCCAAAATACACCCCAGAAACAACCCAAAATTCACCCCAAAACCACCCGGAATTCACACCAAAAGCAACCAAATTCACCCCCGAAACAGGAATTCACACCAAAAGCAACCAAATTCACCCCCGAAACAACCTAAAATGCACCCCAAAAACACCCAGAATTCACCCCAAAACCACCCGGAATTCACACCAAAAGCAACCAAATTCACCCCCAAAACAACCCCGAATTTACCCCAACATTCACCCCAAATTGAGCCCAAAACCACCCAAAATTCACCCCAAAACCGCCCCAAAATTCACCCCCAAAACAACCCCGAATTTACCCCAAAATTCACCCCAAATTGAGCCCAAAACCACCCAAAATTCACCCCAAAATTCACACGGGATTAACCCAAAATTACCCTGGAATGAACCCAAAATTACCCCCAAATCACCCCAAAAACAACCTAAAAACACCCAAAATTCACCCCAAAAACACCCAAAATTCACCCCAAAAACAACCCCGAATTGACCCCAAAACACCCAGAATTCACCCCAAAAACAACCCCAAATTCACCCCAAAACCAACCCCGAATTGACCCCAAAAACAACCCCAAATTGACCCCAAAACCAACCCCGAATTCACCCCAGAAACAACTCCGAATTCACCCCAAAAACACCCAAAATGCACACCAAAACCACCGAAAATTCAGACTGGATTAACCCGAAATTACCCCGGAATGAACCCAAAATTACCCCCAAATCACCCCAAAAACAACCTAAAAACACCCAAAATTCACCCCAAAAACACCCAAAATTCACACCAAAACCACCGAAAATTCAGACTGGATTAACCCGAAATTACCCCGGAATGAACCCAAAATTACCCCCAAATCACCCCAAAAACAACCTAAAAACACCCAAAATTCACCCCAAAAACAACCCCGAATTCACCCCAAAACCACACAGAATTCACACCACAAACACCCAGAATTCACCCCAAAACCAACCAGAATTCACACTAAAATCACCCCAAAACTCACCCCAGAAACAACCCTGAAAATACCTCAAAAACAACCCCGAATTCACCCCACAAACAACCGCAAATTCACCCCCAAAACACCCAAAATTCACCCCAAAAAGACCCAGAATTCACCCCAAAACCACCCCAAATTGAGCCCAAAACCACCCCGAATTCACGCCAAAACCACCCAAAATTCACCCCAGAAACACTCAAAATTCACCCCAAAACCACCGAAAATTCAGACTGGATTAACCCGAAATTATCCCGGAATGAACCCAAATTCACCCCAAAACCACCCCCAAATTCACCCCAAAATCACCCCCAAAACCACCCCCAAATTCACCCGGAATTGACCCAAAATTCTCTCAAAAACCACCCCTGAATTCACTCGGAATGGACCCAGAATTACCCCAAACTTGAGGAACGAACCCAAAATTACCCCAAATCCTCCCCAGGAACACCCAGATCCCCCCAAATCCCCCAAATCCCCCCAACCACCCACCAGGACCCCCCA
>NW_005055334.1:6921-8646 GCF_000277835.1 Geospiza fortis
GGGAGAGGGTGGGGAGGGATTGTGAGGGACTGGGAGCCACTGGGAGGGACTGGGAGCAACTGGGATGGACTGGGAGCTGGGCTGGGACACCTGGGGACAGCACGGAGGGCAGCAGGGACACCTGCGGAGGGGCTGGGGACACGGGGACAGACAGTTAGGGACACTGGGAGGGACTGGGAGGGACTGGGATAAACTGGAATGGACTGGGAGGGAACTGGGAGGGACTGGGAGGGAACTGGGAGGGGATTGGGATAAACTGGGAGGGACTGGGATGGACTGGGAGGGACTGGGATGGACTGGGAGGGAACTGGGAGGACTGGGATGGACTGGGAGGGGGTTGGGGGGAGGGGATTGGGGGGGTATTGAGAGATACTGGTTTATACTGGGAGGGACTGGGGGGGGATTGGGAAGGACTGGGAGGGGTAAAAAGAGGATTTGGGGTTACTGGTTTATACTGGGAGGGAACTGGGATGGACTGGGAGGGACTGGGGGGGTATTGAGATATACTGGTTTATACTGGGAAGGACTGGGGGGGATTGGGAAGGACTGGGAGGGGTTAAAAGGGGATTTGGGGTCACTGGTTTATACTGGTTTGTGGTTTGGGGTTACTGGGAGGGGCTTGAAGAGCACTGGGAAGTTACTGGGAGCACTGGGAAGGCCCTTAGCGGTTACTGGGAGGGACTGGGAGGGGTTGAAAGGGGTTCTGGGGTCACTGGTTTATACTGGTTCGGGGTTTGGAGTTACTGGCAGGGCACTGGGATGTCACTGGGAGAACTGGGAGGGAACTGGGATGGACTGGGGAGGGCTCACAGGTGGATTTGGGGTGACTGGGCTATACTGGGAGGCACTGGGATCACTGGTCTCACACCGTGTCCCGGCCCCGCCCCCAGACCGCCCGGAGCCCTGCGGCTCTCGGGGCTCTCGGGGACCTCGCTGAGCCTGGCCTGGGAGCCCGGCTGGGACGGGGGCCTGCCCCAGCACTTCCTGCTCCGGTACGGGCCGCCATGACCCCCCCCGAGCCACTTCCGGTCCCTGTGACGTCACTCCCGTCCCTCCCAGACCGACTTCCGGTCATTTAGGACAATGCTAGGGACACTTCCGGTCTTTACGGCCCAACTTCCGGTTGTGTTGTGTCACTTCCGGTCGGCCCCTACTAACTTCCGGCTGTTTTAATTATTCTCTGTCTTGCTTCCGGTCTCCCCAACCCAACTTCCGGTTCTCTCGAGTCACTTCCGGGCAGCCCATACCAATTTCCGGCCGCTTCCAGCGTTCTCGGTGTTACTTTCGACCCCCCCCGCAACTTCCGGTTCTGTTGTGTCACTTCCGGTCCGCCCATCCCAACTTCCGGCCTCCTATTTTGTTCTCTGTGTTCCTTCCGGTCTGCCAACACCAACTTCCGGTTTTTCGTGTCACTTCCGGTTCTCTCACCCCGATTTTTCTTTTATGATTGGTTTCTTTTTTGGCCCCGCCCACTCTTCATCCCCCGCGGGGTTTCCCGGCCCCTCCCACTCCACTTCCGGCCACGCCCTTTCCTCAGTTTTTCTCCGCTCCTCCCCCACAGCGCGGACGGGCCGGACGCCCCTCCCCCACCCGCCAATCTCGTCACTTCCGGTTTCTCCCTCACGCTGGGCGGGCTCCGCCCGGACACGCCCTATGACGTCACCGTGCGCGCGCGCAACGCCCGAGGGGAGAGCGCCCCCGTGAGGCTGCGAGCCGGCCCCTCCG
>NW_005055334.1:9969-13094 GCF_000277835.1 Geospiza fortis
CCCAGGTGCCCCCGGAGCCGCTCGTGACCCCCCAGGGAGAGCTGGTCTGAGGGGGCGGGGCCTCGGCCAGAGCCACGCCCACAAATAAACCACGGCCACAAATAAACCACAGCCACAAATAAACCACGGCCACAAATAAACCACGCCCATTCCCAGTTCAAACCAGTCCCTCCCAGTCCATCCCAGTCACACTCCAACACTCAGGTACAGCTCTAACATCACCTTTATTGCCGTCCCAGTCCCTCCCAGTCCCTCCCAGTCTGTCCCAGTCTGTCCCAGTTCGGGCTATCTCAGCCCAGTCTATCCCAGTCTGTCCCAGCTCGGGCTATCTCAGCCCCAGTCTGTCCCAGTCTGTCCCAGTTCGGGCTATCTCAGCCCCAGTTTGTCCCAGTCTGTCCCAGTTTATCCCAGTCTGTCCCAGTCTGTCCCAGTTCGGGCTATCTCAGCCCCAGTTTGTCCCAGTCTGTCCCAGTTTATCCCAGTCTGTCCCAGTTCGGGCTATCTCAGCCCCAGTCTGTCCCAGTCTGTCCCCGTTTGTCCCAGTCTGTCCCAGTCTGTCCCAGTTCGGGCTATCTCAGCCCCAGTTTGTCCCAGTCTGTCCCAGTTTATCCCAGTCTGTCCCAGTCTGTCCCAGTTCGGGCTATCTCAGCCCCAGTCTGTCCCAGTCTGTCCCAGTTCGGGCTATCTCAGCCCCAGTTTCTTCTTCTCGCGCTGTTTGCGCCTCACCACCTCCAGGTTCCGATCCTTCCATTGGCTCTTGCGCAGCTTGATGGGCCGGCTGCCCACGTACTTCCCTGAGGGCGGCACCGCGGTCACTGGGAGGGACTGGGACAAACTGGGATAAACTGGGAGGGACTGGGATGGACTGGGAGGGACTGGGAGGGACTGGGATGGACTGGGATGAACTGGGAAGTTTGGAGTCACCGAGGTTCCCACCACAGCCCCAGTGTCCCCAAAATCCCCAATTTTTCCAAAATCCCAAACGCCGTCACTGTGCCCAATACCCAAAACATTCCTGATGTGTCCACAATGTCCCCTCGATGTCCCCAATCCCCTCGATGTCCCCAATGTCCCCAACATCCCCAGTGTCCCCAATGTCCCCTGGGTGTCCCCAACATCCCCAATGTCCCCAGGATGTCCCCTGGGTGTCCCCGGTCACCATTCATCTCGCGCATGGCCCTGACGCACCCAATGTCCCCAATGTCCCCTGGGTGTCCCCAATGTCCCCAAGGATGTCCCCAGTCACCGTTCATCTCGCGCGTGGCGCGCACGTAGTCGTTGGGGTCCTTGAAGGACACGAAGCCATAGCCCCAATGTCCCCAATGTCCCCAGGATGTCCCCAATGTCCCCAACGTCCCCAGGGTGTCCCCAACAATGTCCCCAATGTCCCCAACGATGTCCCCAATGTCCCCGGTCACCGTTCATCTCGCGCACGACCCCGACGCACCCAACATCCCCAACGTCCCCAGGATGTCCCCAACATCCCCAGTGTCCCCAATGTCCCCAATGTCCCAAATCCCCTCGATGTCCCCAATGTCCCCAGCATCCCCAGTGTCCCCAATGTCCCCTGGGTGTCCCCAACATCCCCAATGTCCCCAGGATGTCCCCTGGGTGTCCCCGGTCACCATTCATCTCGCGCATGGCCCTGACGCACCCAATGTCCCCAATGTCCCCTGGGTGTCCCCAATGTCCCCAAGGATGTCCCCAGTCACCGTTCATCTCGCGCGTGGCGCGCACGTAGTCGTTGGGGTCCTTGAAGGACACGAAGCCATAGCCCCAATGTCCCCAATGTCCCCAGGATGTCCCCAATGTCCCCAACGTCCCCAGGGTGTCCCCAACAATGTCCCCAATGTCCCCAACGATGTCCCCAATGTCCCCGGTCACCGTTCATCTCGCGCACGACCCCGACGCACCCAACATCCCCAACGTCCCCAGGATGTCCCCAACATCCCCAGTGTCCCCAATGTCCCCAATGTCCCAAATCCCCTCGATGTCCCCAATGTCCCCAGCATCCCCAGTGTCCCCAATGTCCCCTGGGTGTCCCCAACATCCCCAATGTCCCCAGGATGTCCCCTGGGTGTCCCCGGTCACCATTCATCTCGCGCATGGCCCTGACGCACCCAATGTCCCCAATGTCCCCTGGGTGTCCCCAATGTCCCCAAGGATGTCCCCAGTCACCGCCCCAACATCCCTAGGATGTCCCCAATGTCCCCAAGGATGTCCCCAGTCACCGTTCATCTCGCGCATGGCGCGCACGTAGTCGTTGGGGTCCTTGAAGGACACGAAGCCGTAGCCCTTGGTCTTGCCCGAGCGCTTGTCCCGGATCACCTTGGCCTTGAGGAAGGACGGGAAGCGCCCGAAGGCGCGGCCCAGCGTCTCGTCGTTCACCTCGTTGCCCAGGTCGCCGCAGAAAATACGGAAATCGTCTGAATTTGGGCGAAAAACGGCGATTTTGGGTCATTTCGGGGTCGCCGAAAAGTGACGGGACCAGCACGAAATTTTGGGGTCATCGTGAATTTCTGGGGTCGTAACCCAACCCAGGATCTTGTCATTGATCTCATTGCCAAAATCCCCACAAAATGTGCTGGAAGTTGTCTGAATTTGGGGTGAAAAACGGCGATTTTGGGTCACTTTGGGTTATAGGGTCGTTAATGAAGTTGTGGGATCGTCATGGGGTCATCCAGGGTTATGGGGACACCCCAATTGGTGTTACGGAGAAACCTCAGGGCTGTGACCTGGTTCAGAATCTTCTCATTGATCTCATTCCCCAAATCCCTACAAAAGATCTGGAAATTGTCTGAAACCGGGGCAAAAAACAGCGATTTTGGGTCATTTTGGGGTCGCCGAAAAGTGACGGGATCATCAGGAAGTTTTGGGGTCATCGTGAAGTTCTGGGGTCGTAGCCCAACCCAGGATCTTGTCATTGATCTCATTGCCAAAATCCCCACAAAATGTGCTGGAAGTTGTCTGAATTTGGGGTGAAAAACGGCGATTTTGGGTCACTTTGGGTTATAGGGTCGTTAATGAAGTTGTGGGATCGTCATGGGGTCATCCAGGGTTATGGGGACACCCCAAAGGTCACGCGGTGACCTCCAATCCCCTCCCAGTACAAACCAGTCCATCCC
>NW_005055335.1:0-3623 GCF_000277835.1 Geospiza fortis
GCAGCGCCTGCAGCTTCTGCACCTGCGACAGGTAAGGGACAGGTGAGACAGATAAATTAAACAGGTGAGATAAACAGCCATGGGATTCAGCAACATCTGCAGCTTCTGCACCTGAGACAGGTAAGACAAGTAAATTAAGCAGATGAGACAAGTGAGACAGTGAAACAAGTAAGGAACACGCGACACAAATAAATAAAACACGTGAGACAACTGACACAGGTAAATAAAACAGGTTAGACAGGTAAGGAACAAGTGAGACAGATAAATAACGCAGGTGAGATAAACAACCGTGGGCTTCAGCAGCACCTGCAGCTTCTGCACCTGCACACAGACAAGGACACACCTGCCACACCTGGGAAGGTGAGAGGGGTGTCCTAGGGGGGCTACAAGGAGTTAGGGCCACACCTGTTGCACCTGGACACAGTTACAGCCGCACCTGTCACACCTGCCTGAGGCTATGGTCACACCTGTCACACCTGGCTGAGGCTATGGTCACACCTGTCACACCTGGGCAAGGTGTGGGAGGTGCCCAACAGTGGCTGGGAGTGACTAGAACCACACCTGTAACACCTGGCCGTGGTTACAGCCACACCTGCCTCACCTGGAGACACCTGTCACACCTGCACAAGGCGTGGGAGACACCCACAGGCCACCTTGTGCTCCTGCAGGTGACACAGGTGACACAGGTGACACAGGTGAGACAGGTAACTAAGATAATGAGTAAAATAACTGATACAGGTGAGATAAAACTGGCACAGGTGGGGCTGGAGAGCTCCTCGACCGCGTTCTGCACAGGTGTGCCTGTCAGCAGCACCTTGTGCTCCTGCAGGTGACACAGGTGACACAGGTGACACAGGTGAGACAGGTAACTAAGATAATGAGTAAAATAACTGATACAGGTGAGATAAAACTGGCACAGGTGGGGCTGGAGAGCTCCTCGACCGCGTTCTGCACAGGTGTGCCTGTCAGCAGCACCTTGTGCTCCTGCAGGTGACACAGGTGACACAGGTGACACAGGTGAGACAGGTAACTAAGATAATGAGTAAAATAACTGATACAGGTGAGATAAAACTGGCACAGGTGGGGCTGGAGAGCTCCTCGACCGCGTTCTGCACAGGTGTGCCTGTCAGCAGCACCTTGTGCTCCTGCAGGTGACACAGGTGACACAGGTGACACAGGTGAGACAGGTAACTAAGATAATGAGTAAAATAACTGATACAGGTGAGATAAAACTGGCACAGGTGGGGCTGGAGAGCTCCTCGACCGCGTTCTGCACAGGTGTGCCTGTCAGCAGCACCTTGTGCTCCTGCAGGTGACACAGGTGACACAGGTGACACAGGTGAGACAGGTAACTAAGATAATGAGTAAAATAACTGATACAGGTGAGATAAAACTGGCACAGGTGGGGCTGGAGAGCTCCTCGACCGCGTTCTGCACAGGTGTGCCTGTCAGCAGCACCTTGTGCTCCTGCAGGTGACACAGGTGACACAGGTGAGGGACAGGTAAGACACACGTGATGCAGGTAAGACATGAGAAAGGTGAAACACCTTGCAGCGACCCCAAACCCCACAGGTATCACCCCAAACCCCTCAGGTGAGTGCCCAGGTGTGCCCAGGTAACTCAAACCCCTCTAAAACCCCCATTTTTCACCCGATTTTCACCTTTTGCTTTTCCCCTCCCAGATGTACGCCCAGGTGTGCCCAGGTGTGTGACCCAGGTGTGTGTCCCAGGTATGATCCCCAATCTCTCAGATCTGTTATCCCAGCTGTGCCCAGGTAACTCAAACCCCTCTAAAACCCCTGTTTTCCACCCGATTTTCACCCACATGTTTTAGTTTCTCCCCCCCAGGTATGCCCAGGTGAGTGCCCAGGTATGATCCCAAATCTCTGATACGTTATCTCAGGTGTGCCCAGGTAACTCAAACCCCTCTAAAACTCCCGTTTCTCACCCAATTTTCACCCAGTTGTTTTTGCTTTTCCCCCCCAGGTGAGTGCCCAGGTGAGCGCCCAGGTGCGCCACTGACCAGGCCCATGTGCTTGAGGCTGTCCAGCAGCTTGCAGTGGCGGTTCTTGAGGCGGTGCGCCTCGTCGATGACCACGCAGCGCCACTGCACCTCGCGCAGCTCGGGGCAGTCCGACAGGATCATCTCGAACGTCGTGATCAGCGCGTCGAACTTGTACGCACCTGGGATCAGCCGGCCCTGCAGGTGCGCACAGGTGACACAGGTGAGCTCACCTGGCTGCTGTTTGAAAGTGTTTTGTGCCCCTGGATCACCTGCCAGGTTGTCATGGTATGCCTGGGTGTGTGTACAGGTGTGTCATTAGTCCCATACAGGTGTGCACAGGCGTGTACAGGTGAGCTCACGTGGCTGCCTTTGAGCGTGTTTTGTGGGGCTGGATCGCCTGCCAGGTTGTCATGGCACACCCTGGTGTGTGTACAGGTGTGCCCTTAGTCCCATACAGGTGTGCGCAGGTGACACAGGTGAGCTCACCTGGTTGCCATCTGAGCGTGTTTTGTGGGGCTGGATCACCTGCCAGGTTGTCATGGCACACCCTGGTGTGTGTACAGGTGTGCCACTAGTCCCATACAGGTGTGCGCAGGTGGCACAGGTGAGCTCACCTGGTTGCCATCTGAGCGTGTTTTGTGGGGCTGGATCACCTGCCAGGTTATCATGGTACACCCTGGTGTGTGTACAGGTGTGTCACTAGTCCCATACAGGTGTGCACAAATGTGTACAGGTGAGCTCACCTGGTTGCCATCTGAGGGTGTTTTGTGCCGCTGGATCACCTGCCAGGTTGTCATGGCACACCCTTGTGTGTGCACAGATGTGTCATTAGTCCCATACAGGTGTGCACAGGTAACACAGGTGAGCTCACCTGGTTGCCATCTGAGCGTGTTTTGTGGGGCTGGATCACCTGCCAGGTTATCATGGTACACCCTGCTGTGTGTACAGGTGTGTCACTAGTCCCATACAGGTGTGCACAGGTAACACAGGTGAGCTCACCTGGTTGCCATCTGAGCGTGTTTTGTGGGGCTGGATCACCTGCCAGGTTATCATGGTACACCCTGCCGTGTGTACAGGTGTGTCACTAGTCCCATACAGGTGTGCACAGGTGACACAGGTGAGCTCACCTGGCTGCTGTTTGAAAGTGTTTTGTGGGGCTGGATCACCTGCCAGGTTGTCATGGTATGCCTGGGTGTGTGTACAGGTGTGTCACTAGTCCCATACAGGTGTGCACAGGTAACACAGGTGAGCTCACCTGGTTGCCATCTGAGCGTGTTCTGTGCCGCTGGATCACCTGCCAGGTTATCATGGTACACCCTGCCGTGTGTACAGGTGTGTCACTAGTCCCATACAGGTGTGCACAGGTGAGACAGGTGAGCTCATCTGGCTGCTGTTTGTGCTGCTGCATCACCTGCCGGGCCAACGTGGTTCTGTGTGGTGTAAGCACAGGTGTGCAGAACTGCATCACTGACCCCGTACAGGTGAGCACAGGTGAGCACAGGTAAGACAGGTGTCGCACAGGTGAGCTCACCTGGCTGTCTTCCAAAAGCATTTCACACTCCTAGGCTTCTGCAGTACGCCATGGTGCATGTGCAGGTGCGTACAGGTGTGTTACAGG
>NW_005055335.1:4184-4858 GCF_000277835.1 Geospiza fortis
TACACCTGGCACAGGTAACGTACACCTGGCACAGGTAACTTACGCCTGGGATACACCTGGCACAGGTAAGGTACACCTGAGGGACAGGGGTTGCTCTTGCCCAGCCCCATCTCGTCCGCCAGGATGCAGTTCTGCCTGAGGGACAGGTGCGACACAGGTGAGACAGCTGAGACACGCCTGGCACAGGTAACTTACGCCTGGCACAGGTAACTTATGCCTGGGATACACCTGGCACAGGTAACATACACCTGGCACAGGTAAGATACACCTGGGACAGGTAATGCACACCTGAGATACACCTGGGACAAGTAACATACACCTGGGACAGGTAAGGTACACCTGAGATTCACCTGGTAGAGGTAATGTACGCCTGGGATACACCTGGGACAGGTAACATACACCTGGCACAGGTAAAGCACACCTGAGGCACACCTGGGACAGGTAAGGTGCACCTGGGATACACCTGGCACAGGTAATTTACACCTAGAATACACCTGAGATGCACCTGGGACAGGTACCTTGCACCTGGAACCCAGAATGTGTAACAGACCAGGTGTTCTCACCTGTCCCAGGTGTGCCCAGGTGAGCTCACCTGTTGTACCAGTTGAAGAGCAGCCAGTTGACGCCCTCCAGCTGGTATTCCCTGAGCCGATACCCTCACCTGTCCCAGGTGT
>NW_005055335.1:4933-8523 GCF_000277835.1 Geospiza fortis
TGTTGTCCGAGTTGAAGAGCAGCCAGTTGACGCCCTCCAGCTGGTATTCCCGCAGCTGGTTGTGGTTCTTGTACTCGTGCGACGCCTCCAGCTTCTTCCAGGCGCCGGCCTGGGGGCGGGGCTGGAACAGGTGAGACACAGGTGAGACACAGGTGAGCCAGGTAGGACAGGTGAGACACAGGTGAGCCACAGGTGAGCCACAGGTGAGCCAGGTAGGACAGGTGAGACACAGGTGAGCCACAGGTGAGCCACAGGTGAGACACAGGTGAGACACAGGTGAGATACATCATACAGGTGAGACACAGGTGAGCCACAGGTGAGCCACAGGTGAGACACAGGTGAGACACAGGTGAGATACATCATACAGGTGAGACACAGGTGAGCCACAGGTGAGCCACAGGTGAGACACAGGTGAGACACAGGTGAGATACATCATACAGGTGAGACACAGGTGAGCCACAGGTGAGCCACAGGTGAGACACAGGTGAGACACAGGTGAGATACATCATACAGGTGAGACACAGGTGAGCCACAGGTGAGCCACAGGTGAGACACAGGTGAGACACAGGTGAGATACATCATACAGGTGAGACACAGGTGAGCCACAGGTGAGCCACAGGTGAGACACAGGTGAGACACAGGTGAGATACATCATACAGGTGAGACACAGGTGAGCCACAGGTGAGCCACAGGTGAGACACAGGTGAGACACAGGTGAGATACATCATACAGGTGAGACACAGGTGAGCCACAGGTGAGCCACAGGTGAGACACAGGTGAGACACAGGTGAGATACATCATACAGGTGAGACACAGGTGAGCCACAGGTGAGCCACAGGTGAGACACAGGTGAGACACAGGTGAGATACATCATACAGGTGAGACACAGGTAAAGTGAAATACAAGGGAAATACAAGTGAAATAAATCATACAGGTGAGGGACAGGTGAGTGACAGGTAGGACAGGTGAGACACAAGTGAGTTACAGGTGAGACACAGGTGAATTACAGGTGAGACACAGGTGAGACAGAGGTGAGATATGGAGCAGATAAGCGATACAGGTGAGAGATGACATACAGGTGAGTTACAGGTGAGATACAGGTCAGACACAGGTGAGATAAAAATGAGATACAGGTGAGCCAGGTGAGACAGGTGAGACACAGGTGAGATAAAAGTGAGACATAGATAACATACAGGTAATGTACAGGTGAGTTACAGGTGAGACACAGGCGATACAGGTGACACACAGGTGAGATACATCATACAGGTGAGTTACAGGTAAGGCGAAATACAAATGAAATGTCATACAGGTGAGATACAGGTGAGACAGGTGAGATACAGGTGAGATACAGGTGAGCCAGGTGAGCCAGGTGGTGATGCAGATCTCACCTGTACAGGGGCGTGGCTCACCTGTAAAGGTGCAGAGCTCGCCTGGGAGTGGGCGTGGCTCACCTGTGCGTGGGCGTGGCCTCACCTGTCTCTTGAGCTCGGGGTGCCGCGCCTGGATCCGCTTGAACTCGGCCACCTTGGCCTCGTCCACGTCCTCCTGCAGCTCCCAGGTGCTGTCCTCGTACGGCAGCGAGCACCACTTCACCAGGTAATACACCACGGGCTGCACAGGTGAGACAGGTGAGTCAGGTAACTGACACCTGGATACACCTGGATACAGGTAACCGCCAGGTGAGCCCTCCTGCAGCCCCCAGGTGCTGTCCTCGTACGGCAGCGAGCACCACTTCACCAGGTAATACACCACGGGCTGCGGGGGGACACACCTGCTCAGGTAACACACCTGGATACAGGTAACTGCCAGGTAACTGCCAGGTGACTAATACCTGGATACACCTGGACAGGTAACTGACCTCATACATGGACAGGTAACACACCTGGGCACACCTAGGTACAGGTAACTGACCCCACACCTAGACAGGTAACACAGCTGGATACAGGTAACTGACACCTGGATACAGGTAACTGACACCTGGATACGCCTGGACAGGTAAAGGCACCACAGCAAAACCAACAAGAATCCTCAATTTTGGGGTTTCACCACCCCAAAACCCCCGAAAATCCCCAATTTTGGGTTTCTACCGCGGTGAAAACGACGACATTTCCAAATCCTGAGGTTCTACCGCCACAAAATTCCTGAAAATCCCCAATTTTGGGGTTCCACCTCCACGAAATCCACAAAAAAACCTCAATCTTGGGATTTTAACGCTCAAAATCCTCATCTTTCCCAAATTTGGGGTTTCGTCGCCCCAAAATCCTCATTTTCCCGGATTTTAAGGTTCTACCTCCGTGAAATCCACGAAAATCCCAAATTTTGGGGTTCTACCACCTCAGAACCCCTGAAAAATCCCAAATTTTGGGGTTCTACCAGCAGAAAATCCATTAAAATCTCCAGGTTTTGGGTTCCACCATCCCAAAATCCTAATTTTTCTCAATTTTTGGTTCCCACACCCAAAATCCCCATTTTTTTCCCCAGTTTTGGTTCCCACACCTCAAATCCCATTTTTTTCCCCAATTTGGGATTTTAAAACCCCAAAATCCCAATTACTTCCCCAATTTTTATTTTCTAACACCCAAAACCGCCGCCCGTTTTTTTAACCCAAATTTTGGAATTTTAACACCCCAAAATCCCCATATTTTTTATCCAATTTTTGGGATTTTAACACCCAAAAATCCCAATTGTTTCCCCAATTTTTAGTTTCTTGCACCCCCAAATCCCCATTTTTTCCCCAATTTTGATTCCCACCCCCAAAACCACCGTTTTTCCCCCAATTTTTAGTTTCTAACACCCAAAATCCCCGTTTTTTCCCCAGTTTTGGTCCCCCCCCCCAAACCCGCCGTTTTTTGCCCAGTTTTGGTTCACGCACCCCAAATCCCATTTTTTTCCCCAATTTAGGATTTTAACACCCCAAAATCCCCGTTTTTTCCCCAATGTTTAGTTTCTTACACCCCCAAAACCGCCGTTTTTGTCCCCAGTTTTGGTTCCCACACCCCAAATCCCATTTTTTTCCCCAATTTAGGATTTTAACACCCCAAAATCCCCGTTTTTTCCCCAATGTTTAGTTTCTTACACCCCCAAAACCGCCGTTTTCCGCCCCAATTTTGGTTCCCACCCCCAAAACCGCCGTTTTTTGCCCAATTTTGGTTCCCACCCCCAAAATCCCCGTTTTTGGCCCAATTTTGGTTCCCGTCCCCAAAACCGCCGTTTTTTGCCCAGTTTTGGTTCCCACCCCCAAAACCGCTGTTTTTGGCCCCGTTTCCGCGCTGACCTCGCCGTTGTCCTTGTCCACGCTGTGCGACTCGTCCAGGATCCGATCGACCTCCACGTAGTCGGGGTTGAAGGGCTCCTCATCCTGCCGGGCAAACCCCAAAATCCTCCCTTTTCGCCCCAAATTCTCCTTCCCCCCCAGGTCCCTGCTCTTCCCCCCAAAAATCCCCAAATTTTGCCCCAAAAATCCCCAATTTTTCCCCCAAAAATCCCCAAATTTTTTCCTAAAAAAATCCCAATTTTCCCCCCCAAATCCCCAATTTTTCCCCAAAATCCCCAATTTTTTCCCCAAAAATCCCTAAATTTCAGATCGGAAG
>NW_005055335.1:8606-8925 GCF_000277835.1 Geospiza fortis
AACTCCCCAATTTTCCCCCCAAAAATCCCGTATTTTTTCCCCAAAAAAACCCCATTTTTCCCAAAAAAAAAAAAACCATTCTGCCCCAAAAACCCCAATTTCTTCCCCAAAAAAACCCCAATTTTCTCTCCAAAAAACCCCCATTTTTCCCCCAAAAAACCCGCATTTTTCCTCCCAAAAACACCCCATTTTTCCCCAAAAAACCCATTTTTCCCAAAAAAACCCTTTTTTTTCCCCAAAAAAACCCAATATTCCCCCAAAAAAACCCTATTTTTCCCCCCAACCAACCCCCATTTTTTCCCCAACAAAACCCCATTTT
>NW_005055335.1:10712-13068 GCF_000277835.1 Geospiza fortis
GGATGGTGGGATGAAGGTCATGGGGATGGAGGAGGATGGTGGGATGAAGGTCGTGGGGATGAGGAGATGAAGAGGATGATGGGGATGAAGGTCACGGAGGAGATGAGGAGGAGGAGGATGGGACGAAGGTCATGGAGATAAAGGAGATGAGGGTGAGGAGGATGATGGAGAAGAAGATCATGGAGACGGAAGAGGTGATGAAGATGATGGGGATGAAGGTCATGGAGAAGATGAGGAGGATGATGGGGAGGAAGATCAGGGGCATGGAGGAGGTGAGGAGGATGGTGGGATGAAGGTCATGGAGAAGATGAGGAGGATGATGGGGAGGAAGATCAGGGGCATGGAGGAGGTGAGGAGGATGGTGGGATGAAGGTCATGGAGAAGATGAGGAGGATGATGGGGAGGAAGATCAGGGGCATGGAGGAGGTGAGGAGGATGGTGGGATGAAGGTCATGGAGAAGATGAGGAGGATGATGGGGAGGAAGATCAGGGGCATGGAGGAGGTGAGGAGGATGGTGGGGATGAAGGTCACGGAGACAGAGAAGGCGCTGAAGATGATGAGGATGAAGGGCATGGAGGAGGTGAGGAGGATGATGGAGATGAAGGTCATGGAGAAGATGAGGAGGATGATGGGGATGAAGGTCACGGAGACAGAGAAGGCGCTGAAGATGATGGGGATGAAGGTCATGGAGATGGAGGAGGAGGTGAGGAGGATGATGGGGATGAAGATCAGGGGCATGGAGGAGGTGACAATGAGGATGATGAAGACGAGGAAGGCCACCCACCACGAAGAACTGCATGGAGGGTGAGGAAGATGAAGGAGACGATGAAGAAGACAACCAGGGTGAACAAAGTAGAAGGTGACAAAGATGACGATGATGAAGAAGCTGAGGGAGATGAAGAAGAAGATGAGGATGATGGGAAGGATGAGGATGAGGATGATGATGAGGAAGGCCACCCACCACGAAGAACTGCATGGAGGGTGAGGAAGATGAAGGACACGATGAAGAACACAATGAAGGTGAACAAGACGGAAGGTGAGAAAGATGACGATGATGAAGAAGATGAGGATGATGAGGATGAGGATAATGAGGATGAGGAAGATGAAGATGAAGGCCACCCACCACGAAGAACTGCATGGAGGGTGAGGAACATGAAGGAAATGGCAAAGAACACAACGGGGATGGACAAGATGGAAGGTGACAAAGATGACGATGAAGACGAAGCTGAGGGAGATGAGGAGAACCAGGATGAAGATGAGGATGATGAAGCAGATGAAGGCCACCCACCACGAATAACTGCAGGGAGGGTGAGGAACATGAAGGAGATGGCAAAGAACACAACGAAGATAGACAAGATGGAAAATGACAAAGATGACGACGATGAAGAAGAAGCTGAGGGAGACGACGAGAACGAAGATGATGGGAAAGATGAAGATGATGGGAAGGATGAGGATGAGGATGATGAGGATGATGAGGATGATGAGGATGAAGATGAAGGCCACCCACCACGAAGAACTGCATGGAGAGTGAGGAAGATGAAGGAGACGATGAAGAACGCAACGAAGGTGAACAAAATGGAAGTTGACAAAAATGACGATGATGAAGAAGAAGCTGAGGGAGATGAAGAGAGCGAGGATGAGGATGATCAAGAACATGAAGGCCACCCACCACGAAGAACTGCATGGAGGGTGAGGAAGATGAAGGAGACGATGAAGAAGACAACCAGGGTGAACAAAGTAGAAGGTGACAAAGATGACGATGATGAAGAAGCTGAGGGAGATGAAGAAGAAGATGAGGATGATGGGAAGGATGAGGATGAGGATGATGATGAGGAAGGCCACCCACCACGAAGAACTGCATGGAGGGTGAGGAAGATGAAGGAGATGGCAAAGAACACAACGAGAATGGACAAGACGGAAGGTGACAAAGATGACGATGATGATGAAGAAGAAGATGGGGATGATGGGAATGACGAGGATGAGGATGATGAGGAGGAAGGCCACCCAACACAAAGAACTGCACGGAGGGTGAGGAAGATGAAGGAGACGATGAAGAACACAACGAAGGTGAACAAGACAAAAGACGACAAAGATGACAAAAACAATGACGATGAAGAAGAAGCTGAGGAAGATGAGGAGAACGAAGATGATGGGAAGGACGAGGATGAGGATGAGGAAGAGGAAGGCCACCCACCACGAAGAACTGCATGGAGGGGGAGGAAGATGAAGGAGACGATGAAGAACACGACCAAGGTGAACAAGATGGAAGGTCACAAAGATGACGACGATGAAGATGAGGATGATGGCAAGGACGAGGATGAGGATGAGGAAGAGGAAGGCCACCCACCACGAAGA
>NW_005055336.1:0-10973 GCF_000277835.1 Geospiza fortis
CCTGAGCTCCAGTCACACTACAGCTGCAATAGGCATTGCAAGGGGACCGCAAAAGTGCCACAACATGGACGACACCACAGCTCTTTCTTTGGGACCATGCCTTAGCCTAGATTTATTTACATGCCTAGGGTTATGGTGAACCCTGAGTCAGGGTTAACCCGAGGGTTAGGGTTTGGGTTCACCCTAGGGTAAGGATTTTTTAAACCAGGAGGCCCTGAGCTCCAGGCACACTGCAGCTGCAAAAGGCATCGCAAGGGGACCGCAAAAGTGCCACAACATGGCTGCCTCCACAGCTTTTTCTATGGGGTCATCCCTAACCCTAGGCTGATTTACCTATCTAGGGTTAGGGTTAGGCTTAAGCCTAGGGTTAGTGTTTTTGAAATCACATAGCCCTGAGCTCCAGGAACACTACAGCTGCGAAACGCATCGCGAGGAGAGCGCAAAAGTGCCTCAACATGGCTGCCTCCAAAAATTTTTCTTTGGTACTATCCCTGACCCTAGAGTTATTTACCCGCCTAGGGTTAGGGTTAGGGTTACGCCTAGGGTTAGGGGTTTTTGAACGAGAGAGCCCTGACCTCCAGGCACACTGCAGCGGCGAAAGGCATCGCAAGGAAAGCGCAAAAGTGCCACAACATGCCTGCCTCCACAGCTTTTTCTTTGGGACCATCCCTAACCCTAGCCTGATTTACCTGCCTAGGGTTAGGTTATGGTTGAACATAACGTTAGGGATTTTTAAACTAGGAAGCCCTGAGCTCCAGGCACACTGCAGTTGCGAAAGAAATCCCTTGTGGAGTGTAAAACTGCCAAATCATGGCTGCCTCCACAGCTTTTTCTTTGGGACCATCCCTAACCCTAGCCTGATTTACCTGCCTAGGGTTAGGTTATGGTTGAACATAACGTTAGGGATTTTTAAACTAGGAAGCCCTGAGCTCCAGGCACACTACAGCTGTGAAAGTCATCCCAAGGGGAGCACAAAGGTGGGACAACATGCCTTCCTCCACAGCTTTTTCCTTGGGATCTTCCCTAACCCTAGGATTATTTACCTTCCTATGCTTAGGGTTAGGGTTAGGCCTATGGTTTGGGTTTCATCCATGCCTAGGCTTAGGGTTTTTTAAACCAGAAAGCTCTGAGGTCCAGGCACACTGGTGTTGTGAACAGCATCGCAAGTGGAGCGCAAATGTGCCACAACATGTCTGTCTCCGCAACTTTTTCTTTGGGACTATTCCTAATCTGTCTCCACAACTTTTTCTTTGGGACTATTCCTAACCCTAGGCTGTTTTACCTGCCTAGGGTTAGGGTTAAGGTTACGCGTAGCATTTGGGGGTTTTCAACGATAAAGCCCTGAGCTCCTGGCACAACGCATTTGTGAAAGGCTTCGCAACGAGAGCGCAAAAGTACAACAACATGGCCGCCACCACAGCTTTTCCTCTGGGACCATCCCTAACCCTAGACTTATTTACATGCCTAGGGTTAGGGTTAGGGTTCACCCTAGGGTTAGGGTTTTTGAAACCACATAGCCCTGAGCTCCTGGCACACTGCAGCTGCGAAATAAATCCCAAGGGGAGAGCAAAACTGCCACAACATGGCTGCCTCCACAGTTTTTCTTTTGGACCATCCCTAACCCTAGCCTGATTTACCTGCCTAGGGTTAGGTTGAAGTTTAGGGGTCGGGGTTTTTAAACCAGGAAGTCCTGAGCTCCAGGCACACTGCAGCTGCGAAATAAATCCCAAGGGGAGCGCAAAACTGCCACAACATGCCTGCCTCCACAGCTTTTTCTTTTGGACCATCCCTAACCCTAGTCTGATTTACCTGCGTAGGGTTAGGGTTACGCCTTGGGTTCGGGTTACAGTCATGCCTCGGGTTAGGGTTTTTTAAACCAGGAAGCCCTGAGCTCCAGGCACACTGCAGCTGCAAAAGACATCCCAAGGATAAGGCAAAAGTTCCACAACATGCCTGCCTCCAAAGCTTTTTCTTTGGAGGAGACTATGTGGAGACCCAGCTGTGGCAACTGTCCGCAGCTGACTGAAGCATTTGTCATCACTCAGGACCATTGTGGATGACAAAGCCCTGCTGTCCTCGAGATGGCTGACTACCTCCCTGCTTGATGTGAAGTATTGCATTTATTCCTTATCTGCTTTGTGTGCTTGACTTGTGCTTTACCTACTGAACTGCCTCTAGCTCATCTCACCAATTTTCAGGTGGAAGTGAGTGAGCAGCTTGGTCGTGCTTAGGTATCACCTGGGGTTAAACCACACTGCACCAGAACATTAATTCCTGCTCTTCTGCACTTTGTGAGAGCTCTGGCTCCATACTGTGCAGCTGTTGCAGTAAGAAATGTGTGAAATTACTTCTCAATCCCTAGCTTCGTTAATTGTTTTTTTTAATTGTCTGAATTTTTAAATGTATGTCATGAAATGATGGAGGATTATTAAAGATGTTTAAGTACAGACCAGTTTTGTGACTTGGGGAGTGTGTATGTGTATGTGTCTGTGCTCCATCATATATCTCCAGGCACAATAGCCATGCGTCATCCAGCCCTGAGGTGACAAACCTACCCTGTAGGTATTTCTCAAGGAAGCATGAAAAAATTCCTAGGAAATGAAGGAACACTTCAGCACAGACTCACACAAAAATACTCAGAAATGTGTTAAGAAATCAGAATACATTAAAGAATGCTGATTTGGACTAAGAGGTTTGGTTTTGGTTTTTTTAAAATTTCTTTTTATGTTTTACTAAGAGAAGTTTAAAGAACAACAGAAGAAATTAATGCTTTCCTGAAGAGAAACCTAACTATTACAGATCTGGAGAATTCCAGTAAAACGTTCTTTATTCTCTCCACTCCAAATGCAATTCCTTACCCAAGGAGATTTACTCCTTCTTGCAGTTACACACAGTCATTCCCAATATGATTTCTGTTTGGCCTCTGTAGTAATAATAACAACCATAATTACATTGTGCCTTCTGACCCCAGTTTAACGTCACACATTTCAGTTCACATACTAAGTAAAATGTTTAATCACGAGTGTGCTGAGGGAGGAGCAGGTGTTCTCAATATCTCACCTCCAAATGCTTGCCCTTTGGCTGGTTTCCTCTTACACACCCATTTATTATAGAGCTGATGGAACTTGCTGCTCCTGCCTCTCTGAACTTCTTAAGTAGCACCTCCGGCGTCAGCATTATTAAAAAATAAAATCAAATGTGAAGAAATAGGGCAACTGGATGGTCATAAGGACCTGGTGCTATTTAGATTACACAGCTCCTTAGGTATGTCCTTACCTTTAATGATGAGCATTTGGTACCTGCAAGTATATAATCACCTAAGCTCATGTCATTACTTGGTTTAATAGCTAATGCTTAAATCATGGTTCATGATGGATTGACAAGAGAATGCTTTTCCTTTCCAAATAAAAAAAAGGAGAGGGATCCAGGTTTCCTTTTTTTCTGAGGGTTTTTAAAGGCTGTTACGTTCCTGAACCTGCAAGGGCTAGTCAAGGGGTTTCATGTAATAATGTGAGAAATGTACTTGATGGAGATCTTGTGTCATTCTGTGCAGAAAGATAAAGCAAAGATCACTTTCATTTTAGCAGAGCAGAACTATTCAGTGCAAAATTAAGCTGGATTCTCATTCTGCATCTCTGAGGCTCGAAATAATTAAAATGAGGTCCTTGAAACCTTATTAAAACCCCATGGAGGCAGATGCTTGTTATGCACAACTGACATTTTGATAAGAATTCTTAAGAAATTGCTGCCACTTGTATGTTTGCAATATACTTGGAGCTTTCCCAGTGCTGACCTATATTTTAAGGTCCAAAATTACTTCCATCCCTGCTACCTTAATGTACAACACGACACAAAAAGGAGAATATTGATTGGTAATACCTGAATAAAACTCATAATTCCTGGTTAGATAGAGCAGCTGTCTTTTTGAAATCTATCCTTTGTTCGAAGAACTTAAGTGATGATGAATGCATAAAATGCTTATAAAATTAACTGCTGAGAGAATGCATTTTTATTTAAAATTCCATCATTCCAACTACTAAATTGTATGTTATGTGTTTGGATGAAGAGCCTTTTTCACTCAAAAACAATCTCTCAAAGGCTGTACTTGAACATTACAAACAAGTCACCTTTTAGCCCTCCCTTGGATGCACTAAAGAAATCAAACTTTTTTATCCTCCAGCTGAAAACATGTTTTTCCTGGATACAAGTGGGTTTTATAACTCTTGTCAGCCTTTTCTAATAACCTTTAACACAGACACCAGTACTGACAGTAATGCTCTCATTAATGCCAAGGAGAGCCACACTACTACTGTTTTATAATTTTCCTTGTTTCCACTTCAAAAGTTCCCATGGGGTCTTTCCATGCTTAATAGTGCTGGAAATGGGTGCTCAGTTGATTGGCTACAGTGACCCTGTATCATCTGCAGCATCACTGATTTCTAAAATAGAATCTTGCCCTATAAATATGACCAATTTCCTTGAAGTTGAATATATTAAAATGTGAGTTGGTAAGTACTGTTTATAATGAATCTCAGATCACTCTGTAGAACTGGCCTCGTCTTAGCATTATTTACTGTTCCCCAGATTTTCCTTCAGCTGCTAATTGTCTATTTTGTTCAATTAAGCATCAATGTCCCATTAGTTACCCCTCAGACTATTCCATGACCCATCTGTTCACACCAAAAGCAAGTTGTATTCATCTTAGTCGTTTTTCTTTCTTAAGTTCATCTATTACTTCTATTAATATTCCTTTGTGAAATCTGAAGTCTTTCTTCTTTCACTCCAGGAAGCCAGGCTTGAGTGCAAAGACTGGCAAAGGCAGTGATTGTAATGGGTGCAAATCTGTTTTGTTTATTTTTAACTTGCTTTTTTCCCCTCTGCAGCTGTTCCAACTGATTTGGGAATGACCTGCAGGCAGTCAGCAAGCACCCCCTATCCCTATCCATCATAACTTGTCCTTTCTTTTATTCTGTCTCATCAAGTCTACTAAAGCATTTTTCAAAGGATCATTCTTTTTATTTCCAAGTATTTTCCACATGGCAGTGCAGTAATAAGGCTGGCACAAGACCCACTGCAGGGAATGAAACTTGTCCTAAACCCAACTAAGCCGTTTTCACAGCCCAAAGCCTAGCCAAAAATTTATTGTGAATCCTCTCTGCTATTCCATTATCTGCACAGTTTACTGTAGCCCCTGTATCAGGAAAAGTCTTTTCCCTCACAAGGGAAAATAGCATGGACTAAGAGAGATGCTGTTTTGTACAGCACAACAGGAGTACTTGGAGATGTTCCATTTCTGTCTGTAGTGTAACACTCTTTGTTCTAGCCAATAATGTAGCCTTTTACTAGACATTAGCCACAAAGGGATTTTTAAACATCACACTTGGGCTACTGAGAAGTATTTGACCATGTGTCGACATTCAGACTGCAGCATCTTGCTCATATGCCAATGCTCTCACATTTGGCTGAGCTGATGAGCTGATGCTGCACCTGAGCTGAAGCCATCCTTGCCTGCCCTCCTCAGCTGTGCTCACAGTATGCCTCACCTTCCACAAAAAAAAAAAACCAAACAAACCCTAAACAAACAAAAACACCAAACCAAAGAAACAAAAAAAAAAAACCAACAAAAAAACCCCAACCAAACCAGCCAACAAAGTAACAAGCAGAACACAACAACAACAAAAAAAAAATCAACAACCCCCCCCTCCAAAAAAAATAACCCAAACCAAAGCAAAATAACCCCAAACAGTTGGGGGATGTTTTTTCTTATTCTAGAAATTGAAAAACTCCTGGTTTTGAGCAAAGAATTTGATTCCAAATTATGACAGATATTTGTAAAAGTCGTCTTCTGCAGGGCTTCTTTAAATGTTCCTTTAAGAAGGGGCTGGTGCTCTCATCCTCATTCCCAGGAGGAAGTTCACACTCCTGGTTGTAGCAGGGCATCTCCCTGACCTTCTGGCAGGACTGCCCTTCTAAGCAACAAAATATTCATAGCTTGTGGAAGGGACCCAAAATGATCAAAAAAGGCCAATTCCAGCATGGAGTCTGTACTGAAAGAAGTAATCCAGATATCTGATCCCTGCTGAAGGGGAAACTCATACATGGTATTTGATGGGTTTTCTGTAAACTGCAGAAACAAGAATGTAAATCATTAATTTTGGTAACACTGGTCTGCAGTCTGTAGCAACTGTAGGTGTCTTTCCTCAAAAGGCGTTGAACTACGGGAGGTACTAATGCTTGCCTAAAGTCCTTACTTGAGGTATTCAAATACTGAAAAAGTGACAAATTTTACCCCTCTGTGCTGAATATTTCTCTTCATTAGCATGTAAGTGGCCCTCATTCAGTGTGCAGAGTTTCTATTACTGTTTTTCATTGGTTTTCCTTTTGAGCAATTCTGAGCTCTGGATGTTGTTCTGGGGCCTCAACATGCTCATAAGGTAAGCACTGCAGCACTGACATGGTGAGAGCTGCCCAAATCCTGTGCTAACTCCATCCCCAGTTAAAGCAGGACAAGTGCAGGTCAACGAGGGGTAGTGGATCTGCCTCAAATTGGGGAAAATGATGATTATGAAGGGAAAGTCCCTCCAGCTGGGATGCATTAGGGCAGAATGATGTAAGGATGAGACTGAAATGGATTTTTTCCCAAAGAAGGAATTGAGACACAGCAGGAAAAAAAAAGGTTTCTTATTTTAAATCTTTTAAAAGTCACAAAGGGGCATAGTAAGGACCTAGGTAAGAGTATCTCTCATGATCATATAGTCATCTGAACCACATAATGGTTTCTGACAAAAAAAACCTCCTCTTTTCTTAGTTTGAGGTGGTCCAGGGGTCAAAGTCTCTTCTGTCTCCATAGTCCTTAAATGGTTCTTACTGCTTGCTCTCTCTTCACTCTTTTTGTTTATCCCTAACAAAGCCATCTGGCCCAACATTCACAAGGCTGCTCAGTACCTCTCTGGGTAGGGCCTCATACTCCCTTATTCATGTCAAGTTTTTTTGTCAGACACCATTTATAGGGCTTTTTGCTTATAAAAATTACTGAAGCTTGGAAACAATAACTGGGGTTTTTTTAAATGTTTTTGCTATTGTAATAAAAATAGCAGACCACAACAATAAAACCACCCTATTTATTCTTTAAATAAATTAAAGAAAAACAGTTATGCTCTAATTAAAACATGGGGAAAGGGAACTTTAAACCCAGGGCTGAAAATGTCTGAATCCAGATGATTTGACTGAGACTGAGTTCATTCTTTGTATTAGGGAGCCAGAATCTTTTTTAAAATGTCTCCAACACTGAAAAAGAAGAGAATCTGAGTTTCTTGGAATTTGCATTCTCAAAATGGTGCTTGGTATTTTGACCTTAAGCCAAAGGTGGGTTTAGCTGACCTTGAAGTGCAATAAATTTCTTTGGCACAGTAGTTTCCTTCCAAACCTCTTCCCCTTCCCAAAACTTCCTTTACCCCTGTCACCCCTGGCTGCATTTGTAGAGGTAAATAAAACATCATGGGATTGCTTTTGGACAAATAGTATGGAAAGGCTCACATCTACAGTTAACTCTCTTAACTCATCCTCAAACTGCCCATGGAGAGAATTTTCTGGCCTGAGCTGGCTCCCAGATTGTCCCCATTGTAGCTCTACTTGGCTGAGACCAAAACTGTGTGAAACTTTTCACAGTATGAATGGTTGCATTCATTTTATACTCAGGCCCATGTGCTGACCTGGTTTAGTTTATTAGTTTCACTGTAACCTTTGTGGCCACACTGAATTATCTATTGGCTTCTTTTGGACTTTAAGTTTGTTTTATCTACTCAGCCTTGGATGTGAAGTTGCCTTAAGTACAGTCCTGCAGTCGATCTTAAAAAAAAATACCAAAGAAATAAACACATAGGAAAAAAACCAAAAAAATAAACCAACCAAGGAAACAACCTCAACCCAAATCCTTGATTCAATATATAATTCAAGTCTTGTTGGTTTTGTTCTGGGTTTTTTTTTACCTTTTTATCCTTTTGTTTTAATGTTTTAGAACAAGACAAAATGGCCTCAAGTTGTGTCAGAGGAGGTTTAGATTAAATTTTAGGGAAAATTTATTCACTGAAAGGGTGTCAAACATTGGAACTGGCTTCCCAGAGGAGTGGTGGAATTGCCATTCCTGTAAGTGTTCAAAAATGTGTAGATAGGATACTTGGCAGTGCTGGGCTAATTGTTGGACTCAATGATCTTACAGGTCTTTTTCAGCCTTAAAGATTCTATTATTATATGATACAATCAATGTTTTAAAATTTAGATCCTGGAAATCAGCTGAAAAGAAATATCTAACCATTCTAAAAAATACTTAGTAATAAATACAGGTGATACATGAGGGATTAATAGTCTTGAAAATAGGAAAAAAATATTATCTGTTATATGAAGCATATTAACAAATAAAACCCACTAAAGATTCATTTTTCCTTGATTAGCCTTTGACCACTCCAAACTGAGTCCCTGAAAGTTCTGTTGAAATTACCACACAGGATATAGCAATGACAAAAACTACTTTCTGTCTCACCAAAACTTAAGGAGAGATTGTTGTCAGACGCTGAAATTGGATTTTCTTCCTTATCGGCAGAACTGGCTTTAGCTTCAGATGACACCTGCTGAATTGGGAGGTGGAAAGGCCAAGTGGACAGAATCAGCTTGTATCATGGAAGACGAAGCTTGATATGACTAAAATTGCTACAACTTTGTTTTTACAAATATCAGGGTTTTTTCCACTCAGTCTAAAAGCAAAATCTTGTAGCACAGACTCCCATATGTAATTATTCCTTCTATTTAAACAAATATTGCTAAGAGATTATTTTTCCTTTTACTTTTAGTATTTCCTTTGAAATGGAAAATATTAGTACCTGGAAAAAGAAGAAAAAATGTGGCAAACTACCTTGCTGGGTATGGATAATGTGATTTAAAGTCCTAAAAGGCTTGGGGAAATTTGATTTTCTATATTGTGGGGCCATTATTTAATTGATATGTGAGGATATGAAAGCCACAGAAAAGGTACTGATACTATTGCTTCCTACTGCAGTGCAAAGCAGTTGTGACCCTGCGTGAGGAGTCTGACAGCTTGCTCAGTACTTATTTTGGGGGTGTCTCTTTTTCCTGGAAGATATCTTGCCCTTAATTTTAAAGACTTTTCATAGAAAGGTGTGCCTGCTCTGGAGAGAAGTAGTTTTCTTATACCTACAGCTCTTTTTCAGTTCAGCAATAGAAAAGCATCCATCAAACCTAACCGGTGTGCTCCCAGTGCAATAGCCCAGGGTCAGGACAGGTGCTGGGCAGTTGTGGGTGATCTGGTCCCTTTCTGTGGTTTCTAACCACAAGCAGAGGTGATGGAGAGAGGGCGACAGACTTTCCTATCCTAGCCTCATCATCATACCTTAGGTATTTTGGATCAGAGCAAAAGTTCTCCTCAAACCTATGTCTCACACTGCCCAAGTATTGCTTAAAATATTATTAGGCTACTTGGCTTTGCAAATGTGCTTTGGGAATCCTTTGTGGCCACCTTCAGAGAGATGGTGTCAGAGCATGTCAGCTACACCAGGTGTGGAATAACCCTTCTCAGTTTATGAAGCCCAGACCTGAAGTGACATAGCAATAGTGTATTCCTGTTGTGCTGTGCCCTTGAAATAATGATGTAAAATTCATAGCAGATGAAATAAGCAAGTAATAGTCATTAAGTAAATGCTGCTTTGAAGAGTGATAAGGCTGCAATACACTAGCGAGAGCTTTGACTATCATACAAAAATGCAGAGTTAACTATACTGTTATTAAAAATCAGACCATATTTTCCATCCATTTTTATTTGTGAGGTCTCCTTGAAATGCCTTATAAAACTTGGTAACCCAGGCAGTTTTTCTCTAGGGAATGTAAAACTATAGCAGCTGATACTGGTAAAATAGGTTATATGGAGCCTTAGAAATGACTGCTTGATTTGTCCAGTATTTATTGCCTGAGCAATGTACAGACACAGTAAAACAGAAAAGCACAACTTCCCATCTGTGCTGCATTATGCCATACATAGGAACTATTTTTCATTTCAAATGGTGGTATCCCTGTAGGCTTTCTTGCTTTGATATCCTATGCTACCACACATGATATGATAGAATATAAACAGACTGACAATAAATCTGAGTCTTTACAGTTTTGAAAACTGAAACATTCCAGCATTCACTTCCCACCAAACAGGCCTCCTAACATGTAGCCCGGGTCAGGTGTTTGGATTTTTTGTTAAGTGGAGGCAAAGGTTGTTACACAGAAACCTGAAACCAGCTAAGAAAACAGAAAAAATTACCAAGACCTTGCAAACAGAAAAGTGTTCCCATCTGGTATACAAGGTGCACAGCCCAAAATCTCACCAGAACATAAGGGAAGGGTTTGCTGTTTTAAAAACACAGCCTTCAAGCATTAATTTCCCTTTATTCTCTAAATCTCTGCTCATAAGTTTGCACACCTTAAATGCCACCAAAGTGTGAACCTTTGTGACACTGGAGGAACACTCTCTGCCTCTATTTCTACCCATTTGAAACCAGAGAGACACAGCATGTTAGAACAGATGGGCTGGTAGTCTTAAAAGAGGTCAAAGTTGTTGTTTAGCAGGAGGGATCAATTTTGGTGGGAGTTTTTGGTTTTGTTTTGTTTTCTATTGCATGCTTTAGATATTTAAAAATAAAAGTCAGAACTCCTATAACTTAACTTTCTGGGACATGCTAAATTTTGTGAATTAAACAGTTCTCATTATTTCAACATTTCATCCTATTTTTTCTGACTTGAATCTTATGTGACTTGATATAAATATGAAATTGGAAACAATTT
The DNA here is from genome assembly GCF_000277835.1 of Geospiza fortis. Classification (NCBI taxonomy): domain Eukaryota; kingdom Metazoa; phylum Chordata; class Aves; order Passeriformes; family Thraupidae; genus Geospiza; species Geospiza fortis. The sequence continues at coordinate 10,840 of NW_005055336.1, forward strand.
CTGGTAATGGGACACTTTGGAACAAAAATTCTTCTGACTGGAGTGAGGGGGGTGGAAGGATGTGTGTCAGGCATTCTGAATGAAAACCTTCTAAAGCTGACAACAGAATCTGTGTATGGAGCCTAAATTAAATA
>NW_005055336.1:11015-13043 GCF_000277835.1 Geospiza fortis
CAGCAGGAACAAATGCAACCTCAACAAATCTCACTAAAGAGATAAAGAGAAGGCAGGAGTTGGTGAAATCCAGATGCTTTGACCACAATATCTTGTAATTTCCTTGAGATATTTTAAATTCCCTTACTGAAGGAAACTGAGGAGGAGTGGGTGAAGAGGCTGTCATGTTCAGGGGGACCAGAGCAGTGGGGACAAGGTGTATTCCTGGACTCAGCTGTGGCAGGGGCCATGAGCCCATTTCCAGCCATCTCTCCAAGAGAGCTGGTGCTGGAAGGAACCAGGTCAACCGATCCACCACCACCAAGCTGTACATGTGTGTGCAACAGCCCAAACACACAGGCACAAACTTAAACCACAAAACTTCATCTTGTACCTTTACCAAGAATCCAGGTGCTCTGGAGAAGAAATCCTAAGGGGACCCACCAAAAAAGCTTTGAGAAGCTACTGCATATTCTTAAAGATGTGCAAGTCCTGAAAATGCTGAAACTTCACGGAAAAACAAAAAACCCCAAACATGTGATTGCATCTCCTGACCATTCTGCAAAAAATTTGGAAGAAAATGTGTTCCTTTTTTGGAGTTTATTCTACAAAACTATGTTTATTTCTTTCCTGAAGAACTTTACTGTGTATAATTTTCATTACAAAGGAAGCACTGCTTGGTATGTTTATGAATCATAGTGAAAATTCTTCCTTGGATTGACAGGTATATATGTGTTATAAATGGGGTTTTCTTGCACTCTAGAGTATTTATACATATATATATGTGCGTGTGTGTGAGTGTGTATATATATATATGTACATGTATGTATACATACATGTATTGATACTATTTATAAAATGGGGAAAAAGTTGAAGGGAGAAAGTTATACTATTTGTGACTAGCAAAAGAGAATTACTTTGAGATCAGAGAGGTTTCAAATTTTATAATTTAGTTATTTAAGAAAATACATTTCCACAAGAAAAAACAGGAAAAAATATCATCCTCATGCATGTAGTCATTATAAAGTAGCCCAAGGGGATTCCAGATACACATACTGTATACATTCTAGGTATAGTGGAATTACAGCTGCTTCATGTTTTAAATTTAATTTAATTTTAGGGTTGTAAATTTAATTTAATTTCAAATTTTTATAGAGAATAAAAAAGATGTTTTGCATGGCTGAAGCCCAACAGCTATGTCATTTTAGACTTCTAAAAACTTTGAGTGCTGTAGAAGCCTAGAAGATGAAGAGACTAATGTGCCTGTCTCAAACACCCATACCCAGATAGCTATGGAGCCAACCAAGGATTATTAGAAGTGACATGCTGTGAGAAAGGACGGGATGTGGCTGGAGAAGGGGCTGTGCAGAGGTGAGGCAGCACTTTCTTGTTCTGGCTCCTGGAGATAAGCACAACCCAGTACCAGGCAAGTGCAGGAATGAGGTCAAGAAGTGGGCATGGGCTGCTGTCCACGGAGAGAGACAAGATGGAATTGGGTTGCAGGCTCTGGGATGTGCCTGCAGAGCGCCACAGCCGTGCAGAGGGGCTTGTCTCTGCATGGCCCTGGAGGGAGGAGATGCTGCAGGGTGGATGCCCCATGGAGAGGAGCCTGACAGACACCTGGATGGTGCAATCACCATGCATAAGGACACTCAGAGAGTGAGTTACTGACATAGCAGTGTGTGATAGGTCACTTAGTGAAAGATACCATATAAGGAAATACCATGTCTTGAAGAAGTGTATAAAAGCAGCTTTTTGTTTCTTTGCATAAAGGTCTCAGACTCCCTGCCAATCTGAATCCATGCCTCGGTCATTACAGGCTCTTGACAAAAAGCCAGCCCGGAAGAGGGTAACCAAGAGCACCAATGACCCCTGTAGTCCTCTGAGCCATTTCCAGAAAGGTCTAGAAGAATGGACTGTACATGGTAACTAAATTGCATAGAAAACAAGTAACTTATCTCTAGGGTGGGGAAAACTTATCTATAAAATGGTAATCTCAAGACGCCCAAGAGCCTGTGTACCCCACAAACTCCATCAGCTGGGTTAATG
>NW_005055337.1:0-671 GCF_000277835.1 Geospiza fortis
CCAGGTTTAAAATCTCCTGCCATCAGACAGTGTCTCTCTTTTTTTTCCTGGATGCCATTACCTCCCTCCCGGACTCTCCCCTGGAGGTGTTCCACAAAAAAGTTGTGGGACGTTCATCCCAAGAAGAAAGAGAGCTTCTCGTCTTTCGCTTTTGTCCTTGTTGGTGAAGCCGGGGTCCAGAGCTAGCCAAACGGACCCCACGAGGCTCTCAATCTGACAGATCTGTACTGGCAGGGCATGGGACATTTCGTCTCTAGTTTGATCAAGTCTTTTAAGTCTGTCTTCAGTCTTGGACAGTCTTTCCACAGCTGAGGTGCAGGTTGGTAGGGAGGAAAAAGGATGCTCATCATATTGCTGGAATCAGGTAGTCAGCTGAAGCACTGCTTGTTCTCCTTCCATTGACATTAGTGCTAATTGTTATGAATAACTAAGGTTTGTTCATCAAAATACGTAATGTAACTATGAGAGCCTGAATGTTATATGTCACAAAACTTTGTATACTTAACAGGAAATCTGGTAACTGCACAGAACACATAATCAATAGCCTTGTTTAACAGGAAAAGCACAAACACCCCCCTGATAAGCAGAAGCAGGAAGCCCTATCCAGATAAGAATCTGCTCGCTTGCAAAATCGGCTGGGAAGCAAATCCCGACCACCAAGAACCAGGAAA
>NW_005055337.1:2939-3772 GCF_000277835.1 Geospiza fortis
CACATTGGCCAGTTTCCAGTCATCTGGAACCTCACCAGTGAACCAGGACTGTTGGTAAATGATGGAGAGTGGCTTTGCAAGCTCATTTGCCAGTTCTCTCATTACCCTGGGGTGGATCTCATCTGGTCCCATAGATTTATGAACATCCAAGCATTTCAGTAGTTCTTTAACTGCCTCCTCTATCTCCTGCCCACCGAGACGTCCTGCTGTTCTAGCTTGCTGCTTCTGAGAGTCCTGCTGGGGCACTGGGATCAGCTACCCAAGGGGGTTTGTGAAGAAAGCCTCTCTTCCATCCCTTCCCATCTTGGTCAAGCCACCATTGCCACATGCTCCCAGAGCTCACGCCACAGCACCCCCTGCAGCTGTGGGGGAATCATCACACCTGTCCTGACCACGGGGAGCCACCAGCGCCCTTGCTGGCTGTGACCATCACTACACCAAAGGGTGAAGTGCCTGCAGCCAAGAAAGCTGTTATTGGGTTTGTGGTTCTTTTTGTTCTTAATGCTGTAGTTGTTCTTGTTTGTTTGTCATGGTTTGATGCTGGCGCAACGCCAGTGCCCCCATGAAAATACATTCTCCCTGGTGTCTACCGTGAGATGTGACCAGGAATAGAGGAAAGCAGGCTCCAGCTTAGGAATAAAAGGAAAAAAAAACTTTATTAACTTACAATATATAAAAGAAACACACAGAACTCAGGATGAAAACCTTCCAAACATTCCTCCTCCCCCCACCAAATTCCCAATACATCACAGTAAGACAAAACCTTGGATTCTCAATTCAGTTACCATCCCTCAGATCACCAACTCTCAGTCCATCACCACCCTTCAGATAAT
>NW_005055337.1:4555-10874 GCF_000277835.1 Geospiza fortis
CGGCACAGGCTCGCTCTCTCTCTCTCTCCGGGGGGATGGGCTGCCCGATGACTCTCCAATGTTCCTCCACCCTTCCATCCTGCAAGGGCCTTCACCTCCCCTCTCTGTCCAAGGCCTGGCCTACCTCACCCGGCCGCATGGCTTCCCCTCCCCCGCCCAGCCCACAACCAGGCAGGGGAGTTCTGACCTCTTTCACCGACGGAACCCAAGAGAGCTTCCCCCTGGTAGTTCTCTGCTTTTTACCCCTGTGTTCTCAGAGGCGTATCCATGTCCCAAGTGGCCACACCAGGTGCCAATATTCAAATCTGAGCACCTATTGGTTTGACCACAATATCCCAAAAAACTCACTTCCTCTCAAACCAGGACACTTTATTATACATACTAGTAAAGAACTGTTATTCCTATCCTCATATCTTTGCCTGAGAGGCCCTTAATTTCAAAATTATAATAATTCGGGGGGGAAGGGGATTATATTTCCCATTCCTAAGGAGGCTCCTGCCTTCCTTAGTAGACACCTGTCTTTCAAACCAAGACAAGGAATCACCTCCAAAGGCTGAGAGTTTTTGTCCTCTTCCCAATCCCCTTGTCAGTGCCTACATTCCAGAACAGAGATCCCAGTTGCTAGGCTTTACCACCATCTAGTTTCATATTGTTGGCTTTGATATCCCAGCATTGAAGCAGCCAGGTCACCAGGGGCTCATTCAACTAGCAGCTGAAATCTTTTTGCATATCTTGCAGCTCACCTGGGGATAGGGATTGAGTGATTATCTCTGTCCCTGCCTCTTCCTCCTCTTCTGAGGGCCCTGCTTCCTCTTCATCCCTCACTAAGTGAACTGATTTGGTCTTGGATTTTGATTTCTTGTTCTGTGTAGGGGTGACTGCTATTGGCACAGGTTGTTCCTCTGGTTCAGCTGCAGTTTGAGTGGACATGGTGCCTGTTGGTCTGCACTCCCTCCTCCTCCCCCTGAGGATGCTGTCTAGTAACAAGCAGTGAGAACTAGTAGCCAGGTCCCAGTATGTTGCATAATTTCGTGCCTCTTTGGAGTTGCCATGGCAATTTTCTTTCACATATTTTATCACTTTAACAGTGTCCTGTCATTGTTCAGGAGCGAAATTCCAAACCATTGGAGGAAAGAAGTCCTCCAAATACTAGCCCATGTCCTCCCACATTTCATGCCACTCATGGCTATCTACCTTTGGGGCAGATCTCTGACTGACCTTCCTAGAAATCTCTGTTCTGACACTATAACATGGTGTGGATCTCACTGAGGAGACCTGGCAGATTTAGCAAGAACATGCTTTCCTTAACATTCAAAGAAAATTCAAAATTCTTAAAAGCTGTCGTACCAGGCCTGAAGGAGGAAAAGGGTATGAAAAGCTGGGGAAAATCATCCTCCCCTGTTCTTCTCAGAGGCTGGGTGCAATTATTAATAGAGTCCCAGAGGTAGCCCCTGGCAATGACATGAGATGGTATAGAATAACGTCCAAGTCCTAGCCATATCCCCTCCTGGCTACTGCAAAAAATAACCCCATCCTGGTCAGAACCAGGACACATGTTAATGTCTAGATTCTTATTAGATGTTCACATTCACTTTATAATTTACATTTCAGGCATGATCCTCAATGAAACTGATGTTCAGGCTTTGTTCTTTCAGCACTGCATACAGTACGTGTATAGTATACATGTACGATATACATTTACTACATGTAACAAACTCCCAGTAAAGTAGTGACTTAAAACTTGATGATGATGACCTAAAATGCAAGTGAGACCTCATGGTCTGTAACTGTATCAGGGCATTATTGCACTAGGCAGAACATGCAGAACCAGAGAAGCCCTGAGGGGGTTCCAGAAAGATGAGTAAAAAGGAAAGATTTTTACACCCATTTAATACAGACAATCTAGAAAAGGACCAGACTATAAAGAGAAGGATTTATTTTATTTAGCTTAGACATACAAGTGTCTACTGATTCCAGACTCCATCTATAGCTAATAGAACAGCATTTCAAGAGAGTTCTCTAAGAAAGACTCTGAGTCACTGTCTCAGATATGACATGAATTTAGGATATGCAAAGTTATGTCCTTTTAAATCCAACCAATACCACCCATAAACTCTCTGGCAGAGCCGAGACTTCTGTTCATGTATCTCATTCCCTAGTCCACTGCTTTAGCAAAGAGAGAGAAACAAAAATATCCATTTTTCTTAGCAATGCTATCATCTCAGTAACAGAAAAATATTTTATTAAACAACATACTGAGTTTTAAGGCTGTCCTGGGTTGACTACATGATGCTTTTTATCCCCAAATAGTCTCATTTGTTTATGCTGAATAATAATAAGTTTTGCACCTTTAAGACTTGTTGCAGAGAGTGAAGGGGGGGAGAGAAGAAGCGCACAGTTTTTTTTTTCCCTCAGATACTGCACTTACTCCCCCGCATTCCTCCTGGACTGTGTTTGTCTGCTGATGAACAGACAGCAGGACAGAGCTCTCCTTTTGCTTTTAGTTAGTTTTAGCTGGCTGAGGCAAAGAAGAGTCCCTGGACTGTGGTTTTTTCTTTCCCTTTTCTTTGGACCTCTTGGAACCTGCTCTGGACTGAACACCCAGGGGAGCACCGGCAGCTCGCACCTGTGGCCACCGGGCCGGGCCGGGCCTGGCCTGCGACAATTCCAGCACCAGAAGGACTGATAAGAGACTGAGTGAGCTGGGTGCAACCCGGGGACGGGGGCTTTCTCAGTTTGTCATCTCTTTTAGAGTGGCAAGGGGTTTTATTGTTTAATATTGTTTAGGTTCTATTGTTTAATAAACAGTTTTTTTCCACTTTTCTCCAAGGAGGTATTTTCTCCCGGACTGGTTGGGGGGAGGGGGCAATTGAATTTATCTTCCTACCAGAGCCCCTTTGGGGACTCTCTCCCAAATTTTGCTCTAAACCAAGACAAAGGCTTTCCCTGAAAATGAAAAGTAGGTTTCCCTTACATGATAATTCAAAGTAAAATAAACAAGTCACTGGTGTTTAAAAGAATCATAGAATCATTAAGGTTGGAAAAAACCTGCAAGATCATCAACTCAAAGCTTTGACCTAATACCATCAAGCCCACTAAATCATACCACGAACATCATGTCCACTTGTTTTTTGAATACCTCCAGGGATGGTGACTCTACCATCTCCCTGGGCAGCCTGTTCCAATGCTTAACCACTCTTTGAGTGAATAAATTGTTCCTAATATCCAACCTGAACCTTCCCTGATGCAACTTGAGGCCATTTCCTCCTTGTCTTATCTCTGGTTAACTGGGGGAAGAGGTCAACCTACACCTCACTACAACCTCCTTCAGGTAGTTGTAGATGGAAATAAGGTCACCCCAAGCCTCCTTTGCTCCAGACTGAACAACCCTAGTACCCTCAGCCACTTCTCATAGAACTTACTCTCTAGACCCTTCACCAGCTCTGTTGCCCTTCTCTGGACACACTCCAACACCTCAATGTCTTTCCTGGAGTGAGTGGCTTGTACTAGCAATAGTGTGGCCCAGAACCGAACACAGTACTCAAGGTGTGGCCTCACCACTGCCAAGTATAGAGGGACAATCACTCCCCTGGTCCTGCTGGCCACACTATTACTAATACAAGCCAGGATGCCATTGGCCTTCTTGGCCACCTGAACACACTGCTAGTTCATGTTCAGCTGCTGTCTACCAGCACTCCCAGTTCCTTTTCCTCTGGGCAGCTTTCCAGCTACTCTTTCTCAGGCCTGAAGCACTACAGGGGGTTGTTGTGACCCAAGCGCATAACTTGGCACTTGGCCTTGTTGAACCTCATGCAATTCTCCTAAGCCCATAGATCTAGTCTGTCCAGATCCTCCTCCAGAGTTTCCTACCCTCCAGCAGATCAACACTCACACCCAACTTGGTGTTGTCTACAAATTTACTGAGGGTGCACTTGATCCCCTCACCCAGATCATTGTTAAAGATATTAAACAGGACTTGCCCCAAAACTGAACCCTGGTGATCACCACTTGTGACTGGCCACCAACTGGATTTAACAGCATTTACCACCACCCTCTGGGCTGGACCATTCAGTCATATATAAACCTTCATAAGATTAAAGCAAAACATAATAATCAGCAATCTGATTTTTTTCTCTAATTTTAAATTGATGTAAAAGACCATCATGTCAGTAACACCTGGGAAAACTCTGCATTGAATATTTATTCCTTTTTTGCTCATAAACTCTCAATGGTCTTGTAGCAAATGGTCTCCCTCTCTTGGGCCTCGGGAATACTTGTCATTTATGCATAGGTAGAAATCTACCTGCTTCAAGCTGCTGACTCCCTCAACAGGATCGAGGGAAGAAAAGTCTTCATTTATTTATCTGTAAGAACTATAAAGTGCTATTAGGAGATTTCAGATGTATTTCCTTGTCAGGTGTGTCCACTCTGAAGGTCTTCCAATGCAAATCTGGCAATTACCAGAGGGGAAATACCCAACACAAACATTCAACCTACCAACCCAGCACTCACCTGGTGTCCTAGGGTGACGTTATGATGCTTGTATCCCCATTCGTGTGTTCTGTTTATGCTGGATATTCTGTTCTGTGCCTTCAAGACTGGCTCTGAAGAGCGAATGTTTTCTTTTGGTTTTGTAATCAGCCTGCTCCCCCACGGCTGGTGGGACACAGAGATGGGGCAGTACATAGTACTGCTTTTGCTTTTTGCTTTGCTTTTTGCTTTGCTCTTGCTCTTGCTTCTGCTTTGCTCCTGCTTTGCTCTTGCTTTTTGCTTCTGCTCATTAGTTAGTTCAGCTAAGCAATCTGAATTTTTCCCTGGACTGTTTTTCCTTTCCCTTTTTTGGAACTACTCAGACCTGCTCCTGACTGGGACCTGGGAAACACTGAGAGTTTGCACCTTGTGGCCTGCAGCAGCTACCCCCAGTGCTGGAGGGACTGATAACAGAGCAACCACCCCCAAGAGAGACTTTCTGAATTTGTCATCTTTTTTCAGAGTGGTGAAGGAGTGTTGTCATCTGGTATTGTTCATTTTGTGTGCCGGGGGGTGTTTTGCCTGTTAAATAAACAGGTTCTTTCCACTTCTCTCTGAGGAATCTTTCCCGAACCAGTTGGGGAGAGGGGCCGTGTGGGTTTGCTTTCTGGAGGGGCCCCCTTTTGGAAGTTTTCTCCCAAATTTGCCTTAAACCAGGACAAAATTTGGTGCCCAATGCATGGGGGTCGAGAGAGAGTTGAAAAAAATCCTGTTTTGAGTGCATTTCGGTTGCCATTACTCTGTGTTGGTATAAAGCAGTTAATAGCCATGTTTTTTAATTCATAATGTCTCTTGGGGTGAAGGCTTGCATGCATTTCTGATCCCTAGGTTTTTTTTTGAAATCTTAATAAGATCTTAACACCTATATGGTCCCTAGGTTTATTTTCTTATCCAGAAACAGCTCTACTATTGTCCCTAAAACGTAATTTTTACAGCAGAGGGGCAGTGACCAGAATAGCTATCCTGCTGGGCTTGGTGGTAATGATTTGTAAGAAGTTTATAAACATGCTGGGGTCTGCTCCAGGTATGAATGGTTCATGGCTATGGTTATGCACCCAGCTTGTTAGAGGAGGAGCAGGGGATGAGGCTTTTCAGCCTTTGCTTTCCTTCTTCTCCTCTGAATCTGTTACATCACTATTGGAGAATGTTCTGTTTCCCCTGCATGTTAAAGAGACCATCTTTCTGATATTTAATCTGGTAAGCTTCCTCTATACAGTCTGCAGCTTCTCTAGAATGAGGGCTGAGATTTCTAGACAGGCTGATGAGACCCCTGGCCCAGGAGTAGACCCAGGCATGGAAAATCTTGAGTGGTGTGGGAAATGGGAGGATATGGGCCAAATCCTGAAGGAATTCTCTGACCCTATAGTCTGGAACTTTCCACATGAACAAATTCAGAACCCAGCTGAGGTGGGGAAATACCTGAAAGAGAAGTACCATGATGACCCTAAGGAGAAAAAGATCATTGCAGTGAGCTGGGCCCTGGCATATGCTTATCGCACACTGCTAGATACTCTAGGGCAGCAGACACAGGAAGGGGGGCAGGGAGATAAATCAGCAGCTACCCCAGTCACTCAAGCTACAGCCAGCACCCCAGGCTCGAAGCCAGCAGCCAAATCAGATAGTGAGCCTAAGCCAGCAGCTAAACCAGAAAATAAGCCTCAACCAATGGCTGTTGCTACTAGCACTAGAAGTGGGAAATGCACAGACAAGACTAATCGACCAGTGGATGATGATGATGATGATGATGATGATGATGATGATGATGATGATGATGATGCAGGAGAAGGAC
>NW_005055337.1:12043-13032 GCF_000277835.1 Geospiza fortis
AGAGGGGCCCTGCCTCTAGCCAGGTAGAGGCTAGGGAAAACCATGTTTTCTGGTCTGTGTGGATCCACTGGCCTGGCACATCAGAACCACAAGAATATAAAGCTTTAGTCAATACTGGTGCGCAGTGCACATTAATCCCATCAAGATATGTGGGGACAGAGTCTGTTTCTATTGCTGGTGTGACAGGGGGATCACAGGATTTGACTTTGGTGGAAGCTGATGTGAGCCTGACTGGAAATGAGTGGAAGAAACACCCTATTGTGACTGGCCCAGAGGCCCCGTGTATTCTGGGCATAGATTTCCTCTGAAGTGGGCATTTCAAAGACCCAAATGGACTCAGGTGGGCATTTGGGATAGCGGCTGTAGTGACAGAGGCCATCCAGCAATTGAACACCTTGCCTGGACTGTCTGGGAACCCATCTACAGCAGGATTTTGGAAGGGGGAAGAGCAACAGGTACCAATTACCACTTTGATGGTGCATCGACGACAGTATAGAACAACTCGAGATGCTGTGATTCCCATCCACAAAATGATCCGAGAGCTGGAGAGCCAAGGGCTGGTCAGCAAGGGCCACTCACCCTTCAACAGCCCCATGTGGCCTGTGCGTAAATCTGAAGGAGAATGGAGATTGACTGTGGACTACCATGCATTGAATGAAGTGAGTCCACCACTGAGTGCTCCCATGCCAGACATGTTAGAGTTCCAGTATGAGCTGGATTCCAAGGCAGCAAAGTGGTACGCCACTATAGACATTGCCAATGCATTTTTCTCCATTCCTCTGGCAGCAGAATGCAGGCCTCAGTTTGCCTTCACGTGGAGGGGAGTGCAGTATACTTGGAAACGACTGCCGCAGGGGTGGAAACACAGTCCCACCATCTGCCATGAACTGATCCAGGCTGCACTAGAAAAGGGTGAGGCTCCAGAACAGCTACAGTATATTGATGACATCATTTTGTGTGGGAACACAGCCGCAGAAGTGTTTGAGAAA
>NW_005055338.1:0-781 GCF_000277835.1 Geospiza fortis
TGATTGAAGCAGGTCCCCTGAATGTGAACTGGTCAGCACAAGCATGCAAACTGTATGCAGTTCTGAGTGCATTGAAGGGACTGGAAGGGAAAAAGGAGACAATTTTTACAGATTCAAGGTATGCCTTTGGGGTGGTTCACACGTTTGGGAAAATTTGGGAGGAAAGGGGACTGATGAACACGAGAGGAAAGGGACTGATGCACGGGGAATTAATCTGGCAAATTTTAGAAGCTCTAAGAGGGCCGGAGGAAATTGCGGTGGTCCATGTGAAGGGACACCAGGCAGGAATTCAATTCCGGACCAGGGGGAACAATTTGGCAGACCAGGAGGCCAAAACTGCTGCGTTGATGGTGGTAAGTACCCCAGAGATCGAAAGGGAAGAAACCCCTGACGATCCTCCTCAGCTCTCCCAAAAAGAGATTGAATGCTATGAGAAAATCAGAGGAAAATTGAAGGAAGGTAAGTGGAGGTTACCTGATAGGAGGGAATTGGTTTCCAGATGTTTTACAAGAAGAATTTTGAGAAAATTGCACCAACCAACACATTGGGGGGCATAGGCCCTGGCAGAACAATTTCTGAAATTTTTCGGGTGCAAAGGAATTTATGAATTGGCGAGACAAGAGGTACAAGAGCGCCTGATTTGTCAAAAAGTAAACAAATCAAGGACCAAACAGGCTGCCCTGGGGAGTCGCCTCATTGCGTACCGACCATTTGAAAGAATCCAAGTTGATTTCACAGAATTACCAAAAGTGGGAAGGTTCAAATTTGTATTGGTAATTGT
>NW_005055338.1:2717-4901 GCF_000277835.1 Geospiza fortis
GAACCATGTGGGTCGGGGGGAAGACAGAATCTATCTTTATTGCATATCACCAGGTGAATCCATTGTGCTACGACAATGCAAGGCTAGGAATATGCATGATGAATGGGAAAATGTACTGGATGGTGAGAAATACAAAATTTGACAACAGATTTACCTGGAGCAAGGACCCACTGATATTGGACCTGGCACCGGCAAATGATGACAGGGTGTGCCTGCAATATGATAGGGTTGTTTGTTTCACAAAAAACAAAAATGATGAAGATCCTGAGGGAAGAATGAGAGAGATAACTCAGGAACTGAGGCAAAGGGAGTCAGAAATGAGGAAGCAGAGAGTTGAGCAGGAACGATTGAAAACATTGGGCGAACAGTATGAAATACTGGAAAAACAATATCCTGATGGGGAATTAGCTTCCCCAGACAGGAACCTGTTCATTGATTTGATGCAGGAAATCGCAACAGAATTGGGTTTGTCGAATTGTTGGATTTGTGGGGGGCTGAAGTCTGCAGAAAAGTGGCCTTGGAAAGGGGAGAGTTTGGCTTCAGAACAGCTCCTGAAATGGGACAATCTGAGGGTCTCAAAATTGGCACAGAGACCTGAAGGGTGGATTTTGGATCGGAGGGTAGTTGGTACAATCTGCATCAGTCAGGAAGGAAGGGAGTACACTGAGATGGTGGGATACACTCCTTGTGCATCTACCCTGACGGTGAACTCCGACACAAAAAGCAAGGTCTGGCACTCAGCCCCTCCTTTGGCATACTGGAGCCAGAAGAACAGGACAAATTGTGAATGGGACAAACGAATGGGATTGTGCTGGGTCAAAAATCCAGGAGCCAACCCTTTCCAAGCCTTGGAAGGCATGAGGGAATACTGGGGAGACCCAGGGAAAAAAAATATAAAGTGGAAAGCCCTGGATGGAATTTACTGGATCTGTGGGAAGAAGGCATACAGTGAGTTACCCCCAAGGTGGAAGGGGTCATGCACTTTAGGTATGATCCGACCAGTTTTCTTTACTCTCCAGGAAACAAAAAGTAATCTGTTGGGGGCTCCGTTATATGAGACCCTGAGAAGGGAGAGAAGAAGTTTGAAAAAAATAATACCGGTGATAAGTGGTAAACAAACCTGGGGGGAGGAAGAGTGGCCAGAGGCATGAATAATTGATTATTATGGGCCGGCCACGTGGGCCCAGGATGGAAGTTATGGGTATAGGACTCCGATTTATCTGCTGAACAGACTGATTAGGCTGCAGGCAGTTGTGGAAATCATTTCAAATCACACCTCCGAAGCCCTGGATTTACTGAGTCGGCAGCACACCCAGGTACGGGCATTTGTGTACACGAACAGAATAGCTTTAGACTGTTTTCTGGCCGAGGAAGGGGGAGTGTGTGGAAAGTTCAATGAATCAGAATGTTGTATTGAGATTGATGATTATGGGGAAACCATAAGAGGTTTGGCAGTCGAAATCAAAAAGGTGGCCCATGTCCCTGTTCAAAAATGGAATTCAATCTTACAGTCTTCATGGTGGGATAAACTATTCGATGGGGCATGTGGACCAAAGTGATGTTTCTTGTGCTCTGTTCAGTAGCCAGAATCCTATTCCTCCCTTGTCTGATTCCATGCTTTATCAGACTGATCTACTCCGTGGTCCTTGGAATGCAGATTGCAATAGTTCCCGTGGATTTGGAAGGAGCTTCCAGAGGCAAGACATCTAAGATCATGAGATTGGGAGAAGGGAAGTATGCCAGCAATGCTGCAGAGGCATTGGCAAAATTTGGAAAACAAATAAATGTGAAAATGAACAATATAGGGTATCAGGGAATCCCACAAGGGGAGTACCGAATAGTGTAAGGGAGTACTCTGCTCGTGAGAGACGCTTAATGGTGGTGGGTAGATGTAGGAAATAAAAATTTAGCTCCTATTTCATTTCTATCTCTCTTCTCATTCAGATCCAGGAGGATCAATATTTGTAAGGTTTCCATCATCCAAGAAAAAGGTTAAAATCTCGGGCTCTGCCTGCCCAGAACTCCCACGGCTGCCCTGCCGGGCACCTTCTTGCTGCACCCCCCCTTCCTTCTCCTTCTCCTTTGGGCATGTTGCCAGCACATTATATCAAATTTCAAGGTGGCACAAGCACAGGCACAGTCTCTCTCTCTCTTTCTCCTGGGGGATGGGGGGATGGGGGGGGG
>NW_005055338.1:4938-10307 GCF_000277835.1 Geospiza fortis
GGGTTTCGTTCTGGGAGAAAACCCTCGTCTCTGTGGCCCTAGGAGATTTCAAAAGAGAAGTGTACCCTGCCGCAAGTTCGTCAGCTCAGTTGGGTCTCCTGGGACGATCGGTGGTTGCAGGTCAAGACCCTGGGGACAGCAGAGGACTAAATAATGAAAAACAAGAGGGGGACGAAAAAGCAGACAAAAATTGTGAGTATTTGCGTGCGTGTGAGAGTCCGAGAGTGTGCTTGGAGTGTGTGAGACTTGAAAGAGTTACCAGATTAAGGGCAACTCAAGAGCACCTGGGGATGCCAGGTTGAGTTACTGGTTTTAGGGAGACTCAAGAGCACGTGGGGACGCCAGATTTAGGGGTATCACTTGTGTGCTGGGGGCGGGGCAGGAACAGGCAAGAGGCAGGATCATAGAAAAAGCAAAGAAAGCTTTATTCAAAAGAACCGGGTGGTTTTTATAGAGTGATACGATAGATTCTATTCTATTGGCTAACTAACAGAAACATCTTTCTCATGCACTGTCCTTGAGAGGAACAGAAAAATAAAGTAGAAAAACACCACCTGCAAATTGTTTATAGTCAACAAGTTATCACATCTTTCTAGCCCCCTAAAACTTCTCACGTGAGAAATGTTTGCCGTTTCTCTCTCTCTGTCCCATGGCATCCACAGGTCCCCCTTTTTTGTTTTTTTTAAAAAAAATGGAGGCGATGTTTGTAGTCCTCTGTGGGGCCCCTTGCAGAAAGGAGAGCAAACACAGCTCCAGAGGTCCCTTCATCAGATGCCAATTAAAAATGACCAGAGAGATCGGGTCTTTTGATCGTCTCTTATAAAACTCACCATCAGTCCAAAAACAGTCCTCATAACAGTCCTTTTCAAAAATCAGGATGGAATTCAGTCCCTGCTTGCGGAAGGGCCATCTGATGGATGGTCGTCATCTTGGCCTCCATCTCAGTCATCATCTTGGTTGCCATCTTGGTTGTCATCTTGGTCATCATTCAAAGGTTGCCTGTTGACCACATTTCGGTTCTGATGTCGCAAGTCAGGGCGGACACACTTCACAGGTACCCATCGCACTCCAGTATCTGTGGAGACCCATATATACCCACGACCCCAAGTGATAAGATCATACGGGGCCTCCCACCTATTGGTGGGAAGATCCCATATCTGGACCTTCGCTTGAGGCAAGTGCGCCTCATCCGATGACCACACTGAAAGAAAGTGATTCAGAATAATGTGATTTTCTGAATTCTGAGGCACTGTCAAATGGTTGATTGTGTACAACGCCTTTTCCAACCTACTGTGTGGTGTTTCTCCAGGCATTCCCCTCTTCTGCCTGCCCAGTACACGCTTCAAGGTACCATGAGCACGTTCAACAATGGCCTGGCCCATTGGAGAGTGTGCAATACCAAACTTATGTGACACTCCCCACTGGCCTAAGAATTGCCTCATCTTCTGTGAGACATAGGCAGGGCCACTGTCCGTTTTCATGGAGGAAGGTATCCCCAAGACTGCAAAAGCCATCCTCCAATGGGCAATCACGTCACGACTCTTTTCCCCAGTGTGAGCAGAGGCCCACATGGCAGAGGAAAATGTGTCAATAGACACGTGCACATACTTAAGTCTGCCAAAGCTGCAAAGCCTTCAAGCCCCTGGGGTTCACCCCTGCCGGCAAAGGTGCAGCACAGCCATGGCAGTCAGCACAAGAGTTGACGATGTCACAAGCTTCAGTCGGTGTCAGATGAAACTGTTTTTGCAGCGTATGCGCACTTTGGATGGAAAAAGTCATGTGACGTTCTGGCTTGCACAATCACATCAGGCTGAGGCGCTACCCACGCAGGGTTAGCCAACCTGTCAGCCCTGGCATTACCCTCCGCTATGAAACCTGGCAAGTTGGTGTGACTCCGAATGTGTAAGACATAATAGGGATGGACCTGGGCCTGAATTGCACTCCACAAGGCTTTCAACAACCGAAACAAAGCTGTGTTGTCAACTTCCTTTAGGAGCGAACAGTCCAAATGCCCAGCCATGTCCGCCACATAGGCGGAATCAGTCACCACATTCAGAGCCACCTGGGAAAATTCCTGGAATGCCATGGCAACAGCTTTCAACTCGACCAGTTGAGCCGAACACGACACAGAGGCCTCCAGTGTCTGCAACCCAGACCCGTCCTTCCAGGTAACAATGGCCTTGCCTGTTTTCCCCGAACCGTCAGTGAAGACAGTGGGCCCTTCGACTGGCACCCAGCTGCTCTTTGGCCACAACGACAAACTTGTTTTCTTTGCCAGCTGCAGCAATTTATGACTGGGCATATGGTAAGCGATCTGCCCAGAGAAGTTCTCCAGTGCGCTTTGCAAAGGAGGGCTAACAGCAAGACTCCATTCAAAATCCTCCCACTCCACAGGAAGAATGATCGTCACTGGATCGGCAGCCATCAATTGCAAACACCGCTGACGGTATTTGATTATCAAACGAGCAAGCAGCTCGTACAATGAGGGCGCTGTCTTCTTTGGCTGGTGGGGAAAAAAAGACCCATTCCAGAACATGCAGGGGATCAGACCACCTATCAGTCCACTGGCCAATGATGCCCATAGGATGAAGATCGGGATTGGTGACAAAAACAGTGATATCAATGGAAGGATCTATTCGGTGAACCTGACGAGCAGAAACAGCCCTCTGGACCTCCTCCAGCGCCTGTCGTGCTGCAGAGGTCAAGTCTTGAGGCAATCTCAGGTCGCGGTCCCCTATTAGAGTATCATACAATGGGGACAACTGTTCTCCGGTCAGTCTCAAGTAAGGACGCAACCAGCTGATGACACCCATCAACTTCTGGGCATCATTCAAAGTCTGAATAGAATCTGAAAACTGCACCTCTTGATACTGAATGGTACAGTCAAGAATCTTGACCCTCCAAGTATTTCCAAGGAGGGTGCTGTTGGACCTTCTCCGGGGCCACCTGCAGCCCGTAAGCATGCAGGGCAGAAAACAGCCAAGGCCGTATCCTCAGCAACTCATCCTGGTTGGGTGCCGTCACCAGGATGTCATCCATATAATGGTAACAACACGCATCAGGAAACTGATCGCACACCCCAGACAAGGCCTGAGCCACATACCATTGGCAAATAATCGGACTGTTGTGACAGCCCTGTGGCAAAACCTTACATTGATACCCCTGAGCAGGCTCGGCATTGTTGACTGAAGGCACTGTGAAAGCAAACTTTGGCTTGTCATCTGGATGCAAAGGGATGGTAAAGAAACAATCTTTCAAATCAATGACCAAGATCTCCCACCCGCAGGGATCATGATGGGTGAGGGCATACCAGGCTGCAGCGCCCCCATGCCTTCCATCACCTCATTGACTCTCCAGAGGTCTTGTAACAGCCTCTACTTCCCAGACTTCTTTTTTATCACGAAGACGGGAGTATTCCAGGGACTCATTGAAGGCTCAGTGTGTCCCTGCTGCAATTGTTCTTGTACCAGTTGACGAAGGGCGAACAACTTCTCCTCTGCCAGGGGCCACTGATGAACCCAAATGGGTTTGTCCACTCGCCACCATAAAGGCAGCACCAGGTACCTGTCGCCCTCCAACGCAGTGGCCCCTACCAAAAATCTGCCCCAATCTGCACCCCCCAGGCAGACAACACATCCTGCCCCCACAGAGTGAGCGGGGTTGAAATGACATAGGGTCGAACCACAGCCACCTGCCCACTCGCATTCCTAAAGAGAACCGGGCTGGGACTCACCATGGTATGCGCTGGATCCCCCACCCCTACCACGGGTGTCCTTACGGGGTCCAAAGGCCACGTAGATGGCCACACAGAGTGGGAGATGACAGTCACGTCCGCCCCCGTGTCAGTCAAACCTTGCAGCCTGATCATCCACGGGCGGGCACCAGGCAGAGTCAAGGTACACATCATCTGGGGTCGCTGTGCGGAAATGGCCACCAGTCCCATGAGTCTGCGAGGCAGTCCTGGGGACAAATGACTGAAAAAACACAAGGTGAGTAATCCAAGTCCACGCCAGGATAGTGACGGGGGAGAGGGCGTGAAAACAGTAGCAAAGATCAGACCCGTCAAAGCAGAGTCAACAACTCCAGGGTGAACAAAGATCCCTTGGTGGGTGACATTAGATGTCCCCACTAACAGCGCACCCAGACCTCATTCTAGAGGACCGAGGATGTCCAAGGGAACCCTATGCTCACCATCGGAGACTAAGATGACTGTGCTGGCGGTACATACATCCACTCTGGTGGAGCCGTGGGCGTTGCCTGAGAGCTGGCCGGGCAGACCTGGACCGGGGCCGAGCTCTGAGGAATCACTTTTGTCGAGGCGCAATTCCTCTTTGCGCACTTCTTCCCGTTTCCCAGACCCACCAAAGGCCGGCCATCAGCCTCGAAGGTCAACCTGCACTGGCTGGCAAGGTGACCTGCCTTAAGGCACCTGGCGCACAAAAACTCGGCTCCCACACCTGCCGCCTTTGGCACGCCCTGCTGCTTCCTGCCCTTATTCTTATTCTTCTTCTTGCGTCCACCCCCTAAGGGCACCTGGCCTGACTGCAGAACAACTGCCAGAGCGGACACTTCAGGACCGCCACTGCTCACCATTGTACAAGCCTTGGCCATTTCTACCACTGAAGGATCCCCCTGAAGAGAATTTATGATCTTCCGGCATTCAGGGTTCGAATGGTTCCTGGCCAAGTGTTTCAGAAGGGGCTCTCTGAGGCCAGGCTCCTGAACCTGCCTCTCCAAAGCAGCAATCAGCCTCTTGACAAATGGCACGAAAGGCTCGCCTGGCTTCTGCCGTATGTCAGTAAATTTGGGCCTTAGGGAGGCCGCCTCGATGGTTTTCGCCAATGCAGCAAACCCCAGAGACTGACACTGCTGGAGAACAACAGTATCCCAGGTAGCCTGGAAATCAGGATGGGATTAGGTGTCCTCTCCAAGCAGAGCATCAACCCCCACACCCACGCCTAGGTCCTCTGGGGGCAGAAGCCTGTTGCTCGCTGCAACCTTCGCAGCCCCCTCTGCCCAGAATGTCAAAAACATCGCAAACTGCAGAGGTCGAAAAAGCACCTGAGCAAGATGCCTCATATCAAAGGGACAGAGCAGGTCAGTGGCTATGATCCAGAGAGACTGCATGACTTCCTCTGAACCAACGCCATGCCTTGAAACCATACCCCGCAGCTCCTGAATCACCCACCAGGCAATCACTCTGTGCTTGTCGGCCTGCCCCGAATTCAGGAGAGCCTTGAACACAGGATGAGCCTCCACGTCACCATGGGGTGAAACTTGGCCCTCCCGAACCCCCAGAGTCTCTCCCCCCGAGGTGGGCATGCTGTTACCGGCCTCCGACCATGACCGTCCCGCCCCCCCCAACAGAC
>NW_005055338.1:11064-13031 GCF_000277835.1 Geospiza fortis
TGGGAAAGGGCAGATCGTCTGCCACAGCCAAGTCCCGGCCCCACGCTCCATAGGGGCACGGGGCTGAGCTGCCAGGGATGGGGGGGCTGAACCATGCACCGACAGTGAGCTGCGACCGAACGATCGCGTGTCCAAAGCGCCGGCACCACCCCCGCCCCTCAAACTGCCCATCTCCGCTCCTCTGGCCCGGTCCCAGAGGGTCATGCACAGGAAGTCGCACACAGCCAGGAGCGGGGGTATAGCATCATCCCCGCTGCAAAACTCTTCCGCAAGCTGACTACACAGTTCTTGACACTGGCCCAAGTCAAAAGCATCGGCCATGCCCATCGGGATCTCATGAATCCTGGCCCACACAAGCAGGTCAATCAGCGAGGCGTCATGTTGTATTGTGTCTGTATAAGTTGGACTGTTCTGTTTCCCCCTGTCATGTAATGGTTCTGCCCTGGTTCCCCCCTCCCTTCCTTGTGCTGCCAGTTATCCCAACTCCTCCCCAGTTGCCTTGGAGATTAATGTACCCTTTCTCAAATCCCTCCCCGGTGCCCTGTCCGTCACTCGGCGCTCCCACCCTTCTCTCTAGAAACTTCCAGCTAGAGCATCGGGTGATTGGTTCAGGGGCCGGGGGGCCCCACCCTCAAGTTATCTCCATTGGTGTTCTCCCTAAGTCAATCTTTTGTATCCCACTCCCCTCTAAAACTCTATTTGTCCAAGGACTGACTCCTCCCCTGTTTCCCTCCCTCCTTATAAGCTGTTGCAACCCCTCCCTCTTTCTCTTTGGTTGTCGGTTCCCCTGGGACTCAATAAACCTGGATTCACCACAGCTGGAGAGCGCTCTCTTCTTTTTCTGCTGACTGTAGCCA
This sequence comes from Geospiza fortis, assembly GCF_000277835.1. Taxonomy (NCBI): domain Eukaryota; kingdom Metazoa; phylum Chordata; class Aves; order Passeriformes; family Thraupidae; genus Geospiza; species Geospiza fortis. The sequence goes on from NW_005055338.1 coordinate 11,922, forward strand.
TAAGCCAAGCCATGTCCTACCACAAGGTAGCGCTGCTGTCATAGCACAGAGCGTTTGCCTTAGGTGCTGTCCCGAACCACGGAGATCGGGATAGTGCGCCCCTACTGCTAGCGGTGCTGGATAGCTAGCCAGGACGTCCGAGAAGGACCATTGTTCTCCAGCTTGACCGCTTCAGCGTCAGGCACTGAAAACTCCCCATAGGAAAGGAGGTGCCTCCATACAGAGAAAACCCAGTCCACCTCCTCTTCGCGATCCCCCATCTCGGAAATACCGGCACCCAACCCCAGCAATCTGCGAAGTGTGCAAGTCCTGGGGAGGCAGTCCCCACCCGCGAGTCCCAATGATCAGGGCAGCCCCACAGACAAAGTCCAATGAGAAGGGCGCGGGGGAAAGGCAGTTACCTCTCCGGGGAAACAAAGAGTGCCTGAACACAGCCAAGCCATGTGGGCGCAACGCGTCCCCGAGGGGTCTGGCGGGGGTCCTGGGCGTCCACCGTGCTCCGCGAAGGCCGATGGATGCAGGACACATGTCGGGTCACCAGATGTCACTCGTGTGCCAGGGTCGGGGCGGGAACAGGCGAGAGGCAGGATCATAGAAAAGGCAAAGAAAGCTTTATTCAAAAGAACCACGCGATTTTTACAGAGTGGTACAACAGATTCTATTCTATTGGCTAACTAACAGAAACATCTTTCTCACGCACTGTTCTTGAGAGGAACAGAAAAATAAAGTAGAAAAACACCACCTGCAAATTGTTTATAGTCAACAGGTTATCACATCTTTCCAGCTCCCTAAAACTTCTCACAAGCCACTGTGAGAAACGCTTGCTGTTTCTCTCTCTCTGTTTCATGGTATCCACATAGGGGTTGTTAGATCAGCGGTGCCCGTGCTTGTATCAGGAGGTTCTGAGCACACAGGGCCCCCAGCAGCAGATGGGTGACTGGGCAGCGCAGACGAACTGTGGGACCGCAGGCAGGAGTCCATGTGGGTAGCAGCTGTCAGGGACCCAGCAGAGTAACTCCCGGCACCCACTGACCCCCTTCTTCCTTTGCCTCTTTGCCCACCAGCTCATTTCCTTTTTTAAATTCCTATTGGAATATAATCCCAATATTA
>NW_005055339.1:0-12989 GCF_000277835.1 Geospiza fortis
TTCGAGGGCATGTGCCACATGAATCTTTCAGATCACAGCAAGTCCATACACAAGAACATCCAAATTCTCAGAGAGGGAGTCAAGAAACTGCAAGTGGAGGATGATGAGGACTGGCTCAATGGACTATTCAAAAAATGGAACTTATCTGGTTGGTCTCTATCTTTGGTCAAAATGGGTTTACTAATTTTTGTAGTTATTGTTGTTGTGTATATGTTGTTACCCTGTTTTCTAAGTTGTCTGTTAAGACACTCAGAAATCTTTACAGAAGATTTTCAGCAGAAAGGGGGAGATGTGAGAATGCAGCCGACTGGGATGAATAGTGGTTTAGCCTCGGTAGCATAAGCAGGAGGCATCAACCTGAGACCATGGGAAGCAGACATTTGAAAGGGAAATATCTGATCAGGTCATGGCAAGAAGAGTGTGGTCATGGGGATTAGTATGTTGATGGTATATTAATGGAACTATTCTATATTAAGTCATGTTTCTGGTTCTTGTTCTCAATTGGTTTGGTGTGGTATTCAAAACACTCTTTGAAGAGAGAGATGTGGTGTTACATTTTATTTAAATGGTATGCTCTGTCTCACCTCTCGAAAATGTACGGTTTATTCCAAGCTTGTGATCCTCCCCCAAAGTATCATGTATCTGTAATCCCATTGGCCCAAGTCTTATTCCGCACCCACTTTGAATCTCCCTGTTAAGCTGTGTGGGGGAGACCATGGTCTCTTTTGGCCCTTTTCCCCCTAGGCTCTCCCTCTGTCCCCCTCCCTCCCTTCTCCCTCAGAAACCATGCTGCTCCCGGGGGTGGGACCCCCAATAAACCCTCATCTAATTAGCACCCTCAGAAGCCATGTGGAGTCTCCTTGCCTGCTTGCTGCTACCAGCAAAGATACAGCTTAGGGGGCCCCTTGGGGACTCCCCGGGAATCCTCAAACAAACTGCAACAAAGAGACATAATTCTCTCTCCCAGGATTTTTCCTGGGGAAGGCAGTGAGAAAGCTCAGAGAGAGAAGAGAAATCCTGGGAGAGAAAATTATGTCTCTCTCTGTTCAAAGAGTATATGAATACCACAGTTCGGAACCTGTCACATATAAGGTCATGTTCCGAGTTCGAGTTTGTGATTGGACCCTTACCCTCAGAATACCTCTATATCTTGTTATGTTCGCCACACCCCCGCATCTTTGGATCTCGCTCCTCAGACTGCGCAGTTTGTGAATTTGTTATTTTGCTATTAAAGTTCTTTATTTTTGGGCAAATTCACCATACCCATCCTTCTATTTATGGCATGCTCCCCTTGGATGGACTGGACTTGGAATCACAGCAAGCCAGACCGTGATATTCCTACAGCTCCTAACTAAAAGAATAGCCCTATCTTTGTCCCAGATTTATACAGGCTATGAGTATGTCTCAGTTTGACACAAATTTGGGAGTAAACTTCCCAAAGGGGTCTCCTCTAAAAGGCCAATTCTAGTAGTCCCTCCCCCAACCGGTTCGGGAGAAAATCTCCTTGGAGAAAAGTGGAGAAAACTGTTTATTTAACATGCAAAGTACTCACAAGCATGAAAAAATGAATAATATTAAAAAATGAAACCTTTTGCTATTCTGAAGAGATGGCAAATTCAGAAAGTCCTTTTGTGGGTGTGTCTCAGCTTGTTAAGTCTCAGTCTCTCCAGCGATGGAACCTGGTGTCCAGGCTGCAGAGCAGCTTGGAGGCACCCTGGGTGATGGTCCTGGTGTTCTGGACTGGATAGAAGCTGAACAGTTCCAGAAAAAAAAGACACAGACCTGGGAAAATCTTTCTTGCCATAGCTAATGAGGAAAACCAGTGAAAAAAACAAGCAAAGAAAAACTCCCTGTCTCTCTCTCTCTGCAAAAGCTGAGAACTTGGAGAGCACTGCACTCATCTCTCTGTGTTTTTAATTCAAGTGGGGAGAAATTCCACAGTTCTCCCCCCCACCTTCTCTCTCTCTGGGCCTAGCTTAAAGCTACAGGACCCATTTCTGAGCAAAAAAATAGATGATGGGGACTCCGGACCATACAGTCACCCCAGGACAACACCAGTATAATACAGTATAATACCACTCTATTCACAGGTACTATTTCTTAACATTACCATAATTAAAATAATTAGTAAGATATCTGTCTTGGTTTAAGACAATTTAAAGGGGTGGACACTCCCCTTAGCTCCAAACAATCATTTTCCACCAATAAAGAATGAACACGAGTAGTTATAAGTGACAAAATATAATTTACTAACAAGCAAAACAGCAACAGGCAAAAAAAACCCCCAGTAAATACTCACTAGATGCAAAATTGATAAATCTCATGAACCCCGTGGGAACAGAGACACCCAAAATGGTGGGGTACCACCCCCTTCCAAGATGGAGACCTCCACTGCCAACTGCATGTAGGGAGACCAAGAGAGAAAGGGCGTCAGACCCTCCCGCCAAGGTGGTACCCTCCAGGCAATCGCACTCCAGGAAGCAAAGGGACAAGATGGTGGCAAAGCTTCATGGGAAAGTTGGACCTTACAGAGCAGTTCTAGTGGCAGATAAGAAGTGCCAGCGCATGAGGGGTCGGCTCTGCCACCTGCTGCTTCCTCCTGCTGCCCGCTGGACTCTGCTGGTGTTGGTGCTGCTGAATTCTAAGCCACTGGTGTTTTGGGGGGAAAGAATCAGTCTCTTGACACCAATGCAGAATGGCCCGGCCCTGCGTGACCGGCTCAAGCTTCACTGCCAATAGAATTTGAAAAGTTCACTCTGAAAGAGTTTCTAGTTGCAAAATGCAGTTTTTCTGAGTTGCTACAGCTGCAAGTCCAGAAACCCACACAAAGCAACGCTCTCCGAAGCAGAGTTTCCACCTTCAGCAAATGCTGCCAGGCAAAACAGGAAGTCAGCTTGAGTCCCCTGACCTTTTAAAGGGACCAGCATCTCCTGACTGTGCCTTTGGGCTTTAAAAAAAAACCAAACATTTTTTTGGCACAGATAGGTATGGAATACAATAACGTTTTGAATTACCCAAGAAAATATCTAAATAAGCATAGAGGGATATCAATGAGGAAGATTCCCTGCATAAGAAGCTTGTCTTCTGAATGAACTAGACAGATAAATATGGACCAGGAAATAGAATAACAAAGAATGTCGTTATTTATTAAGGGTCATGGTGCAGATTATAGTAGAGCAATAAATATAATCCAGATCTCCTAATTCCTATTCCAGTGTTCCGTGATTGTGTTGATTTGACACAGCCTGGTGGCTTCTGTGAGAAGCTGCTAGAAGCTTCCACCATTCCAGCCAATCTCTGACGGCTCTGAAGATGGACATGCTGCTGGCCTAATTAGAGAAGGTAGTAATGCCTCTGTGATGACATATTTAAGAGGAAAATCAAAACAGTTTTTTTCCAGGAGTGTTGAGGTGCTGCCGCTGGGGCCATCCCACCATCTCAGTGCAGCCTGCTGAGAGCCTTGGCTGCCCCTAGCCAGACATGCTGCAGGCAGAAGGGCAGGGGCAATGGTGGCAGCTTCTCCTCCCTTGTAGCCCACATGAAGAGAGGAGTTAAAGAGTGCCAGCGCCATGGCGGCCACCACTGCCTGCTTGATGGTGGAAAACATGGTGAGCAACTCCCTGGTGCAGAACTTAGACAAGATTGACCTCCCATCACTGCGAAATCCTGCAGGAATCTTTGAATTGGTGGAACTTGCTGGCAATGGTACCTACGGGCAGCAGTTTTTCTTCTAGTCAGAGAAGAGGAGGAAGTGAGGATATGTGAGGGAGAACAACATGGTGACACCAAGGTCAGTGGAAAAAAAAGAGGGGGGGAAGGTGCTCCAAGAGTCGAGATTCCTCTGCAGGCCATGGTGAGGACTATGGTGAAACAAACTGTCTCCCTGCAGTCCATGAGGTCCATGGGGAATGCAGAAATCTACTTGCAGCCCGTGGAACAAGTACTCACACTGAAGTGGATGGATGCCGGAGAAAGCTGTGATCCACTGGGAGACCTGAATGTAGAGAAAAGGCCCCTGATTCCAGAGATAGAAAGAGAGGACCCTTGCTTCCAAACTAAAGCAGCCTATTCTTAGAGATCTGCTCCTCATGGACAAGTGGCCCACGCCACAGCAGTTTTAGGAAGACTATTTGCTCATGGGAGGGACTCATGTTGCAGCAGTTTTGGCAGGACTGCTGCTTGTAAGATTAGAGCCATGCTGGAGAAGTTCACAGTCTCCTGTGGGAGGAACCCCATGGCATAACACAGAAAAGACTCCTCTCCCTGAGTGAGCAGAAAAAGATCTTGGGTGATGAACTGACCAAAACCCCCACACCCTGTCTCCCTGCGCTGTTGGTGGGAAAGAGGGAGGGGTTGGGGGAAAAAAACATTTTTTAAAGGCTTTTTTTACTTCTCATTATCCTCCTCTGACTCTATTAATAGTAAATTTACCTTATACCTTTAAATTTGAACCTGTTTTGCCCTTGGAGTGTTTTCTCCCAGTCCTTATCTCAACTCATAGGCCCTTCCTTAATTTTTTTCCCTCCTCTGCCCAACTGTAGCAGGAGAGGGTGAGCAAATGGCTTTTGTGGATACCTGGCATTTGGCCAGTGTCAAACCACAACAATCATTTACATCTAAAGGGTATCACCGCCTATACAATGGTTGAATACCTCTGCTATAAACTGATTGCAGGGGACTGTTCTGCTCAAATAGTAATGACAATATGTAATCCATATTTACAGTTTTTATTACTGTATGTTGGAAAAATAAATAAATAAATAAATTACCACAGTCTTCTAAGTAGGGGTCTGAATTGCAGATTGAAGGTTTGATACAGCTGCCTGAATAAATATATATATATAATAATTTTTAACTCTTCTAGATTTTTGAGAAATTTTCACAAAATACTTGTTCCCCTCTTGTCAAGTATGGAGTGAAATTTCAGATGACCTGGATTCAGTGTAGACAGTTGAATGAAACCTTTTGTCTATATAAAGTGACATCAGACATGACTGGAAAATTAGAAGCTCACATTGAGTTTGTTGAGTAGCTCTGTTACTACTCTCATTTGAAATGTAATCAGTATTTTTTTAAAAAAACATCAAAACAACACAAGGACAGTGATGTATTCTCATCTTTGATATTTTCTCTTTTATGAAAGAATTCAAGATTAATTCAAAGATGAGCAAGAGAACAAAGGCAAAGGGAATTGTGAGAAACCAATTTAATTTTTATTTATGCTTCAACATTGTCCAGATTGTATGCTTGTTGTGAACCAGTTTAAACACAGACGAGTAAAAGAAACTAAGTCTTTGTGAATAAAATTGATCGAATCCAGAAAGGTTTGAAATATACCCCAAAACTTGTCTAGTTGCAATTGAACAGGGGCATGCAGGCTAGAGCCCCTCAACCCATTGGGGCCCAATTCAGCCAACCCCCAATGCAAACTCAGGTCTGGCAAGGGGCACCCCAGGCTCTACTGGCCTGGACATGGCCATCAGCTTTACCACAGTCTTAAAAGACACTTCTGTTCATCTCTTACCCACTGCTGGTTTTGGCACACTACCATTTCAATCTCATGCTTTATTATTGGGTCGTTCTTCTACCACTCGAAGTGGACTGTTTATTTTACCAGGAATTATTGATGCAGATTATAGAGGGGAAATCAAAATTATGGTTTAGACTCCTGACCCCCCTTGCACTGTGCTTCAAGGGACACTCTTGGCACAACTCATACTGTTGCCGGCAATTCCTTGTCCAGTGCCAATATGGCAGCAGCAGCAAAACAATGGGAGCTTTGGAAGCACAGGTGTCCTCAAATCTTTTGGTCCAAAGTAACTGGAACACAACAGCCATTACTCACCCACCAAATAGACTCTAAGTCTTTTACATGATTGGTTGATACTGGAGCCAATGTAGCCATCATAGCGCAGAAGGAGTGGCCTCCTGATTGGCCCTTGGCACCCTCTACGGTGATTGTCAGTGGAGTCAGCGGACAACAGATACCTTGGCAATCAGCCAAAGAACTACACATCGTTTGACCAGAAGGCAAGACTGCCACCTTGCGACTGTATGTACTCCTGATCCTGGGCACTTTGTGGGGGCAAGATCTACTGACTTAATGGGGCTTGATCATTTAAACACATTTTTAATAGCAGCCTGTGGCAGGACGTGTCCTCCCCCTCTCTACCACAGATGATTGGTGCTTATGGAAGAGATAACTCAGGTGAAAGGCCCAGCAAGGGGTCATCTCTGGCACCAAAAGGGCTCATGCCCGAGCTAAGAATCATCATCTTAGTCTGGAGACCAGATGTGGGAAGAGATAAAAGAAATATTCCTGACTGAAAGACACTGGTTTACCAACTATAAAAGACACACGAATTATCATAGAGGCAGAAGTCTCTTACAAATACACACACACACACACACACACACACTGACGAGTGTTCAGGACTTCTCCTCGGAGTTTCGTCACAGATACCATGGTTACTTTCCTGGGAGTTGAGGGGGAGGATTTTGATGTGTGCCCCACCAACAATTGGATGGTAAGATACATTGAATCCTAAGTAATATTATTTCTTCACTAGCTGTAAAATTAATGGTACCTTTAACTTTGCACTGTATATACCTACTAGTAGTCCTTTTTTTCTAGTCTTGTGTAGTAGATAGTTTAAGTCTTATGTCTGTTAGTTTTGTGCCTATTAAATAAATAATTCATTACATAATAGACCGAATTAGCCATTATTAAAGAACTTGCAAACAAGAGTGGGTTTTGGGGTGCTGGCCACCTCAGTAAAGCAACTGCCCACTGCCAGAGGCCAGGGCAAAAGGCAGGGATTTATCTAAACACCCACATCTATTCGTAATAGAGCCACACATGAAATGCTGCTCCTGAAACTTACCTGGCTTAGCAATAAGCCTGTGTAGATTGAACAAGATTTCTCTTCCCCATGGCAATTGACAAAAAAAACTGCCCAAAAGGCTTTAGGGACTGTAAGTGATAAAATCAATAAGTCCTTTGCCACACATAGAAATCCAGATTTGCCTTTGCGGTTGTTCCTGATTTTGCAGTCTTTCCAATCCTATGCTGTTTTTGGCCAATGTAATGTGCAAGAACGTCATCTCTGGTTATTAGAATGGATTTTCTCACCACCCACCTTTTCAAAAACTATAACCACTCAACTCAAAATGATTATACAACTGCTGTCTATGGGATGACTCTGATCTAAGAGCCTGACAGGATATTATCCAGCAATGATACATCTCCCTATTGCTGCAGCAGAATTGGAGAATCTTTTCAGGGATTCACTGCATTTCAAATTGCTCTTGCAGACTATAATGGACAGTTTATTCACACAATGCCTCGACATGCATTGTTGTAGTCCTTCAAAGAACTTCCTTTCCAACCAAGACATTTACAGTCAAAACCACCTATTCCTGATGAAAAAACTGTTTGCACTGATGGATCAGGGAAAACACACAAAGCTGTAATCCTGTGGAAAAATTATACAAGACAATGGGAACACTCAATAACTTTCCAACCTGGATCTATCCAGCTAGTCAAACTAGCAGCTGTGGTAGAAGCATTTCGCCTTTTTTCACAGGAATCCATTAACATTGTTTGTGACTCTATGTTACAGGAATCATTGAGAGAACTGAGCATTCACTCCTGAAGGAAGTCTCTAACAAAGATCTTTTTGTGTTATTAACCACTTTGTATAACCTTTTACTTCACAGGTCTCATGAATACTACATCCTGCACCTTAGGTCACACACCACGATGACCTCATGGCACATCAAAGGTGCCTGGGTCAAACGACTGATGGAGAAGGAGTTCACCCAGAAGTTGCATATGAGGATGTACACAGTGGTCAGTGGAAAAGTCCAGTTCCACTGTTAGCTTGGGGGAGAGGTTATGGATGTGCTTCTTTGCCCAGAGGACCATACTGGCTTCCAGCAAGATACATCAAACCCAGCCAAGGACAACAACGAGTCTTGTTGTCTTTCTTCTGCTATACTGCCATCAAATGGTGGAAGGAGGAATTTACTGGACACACATTCTAGAGCTACCGCTGTTCTGGTGTCTGACCTGCTGGGATCTAGAGCCTGCCCTCAGCAACAATGGAATGGATTGGGGGGGAGGAACTAGGCTTCCTCCCCTAGATCAGGATGTTGTAAATATGTATGCTACCAATGCATCTTTTGTTACTGATTTACCACCTATTTGTTTAATGTGGAATCAAACGAGTACCTTTTCACCTTTATCTTGTGCCAATTTTTCTATGCAATTGCACTTGATATATGAATGCTCAAGAACTGTAAAGAATTTGACTGCTATTGCATTGCTGACCATTCTGTTAATCTCCAACAATCCTGTGGATGCCACCCCACCTCATTATCCCAAATGTCGTTTTACGTCCATTTCCAATTTATCACATTTTAAATGGACGGACATCATGCTTCGGTTAATGGTCACAACAACAATTCTTACAGTATGGGACAGTAATTGACTGGGGACCACACAGTATACTTAGAGAAAAGGGGACAAAACCATCCTTCCCTTACAAAAGGAAAACTACAGCATTGTTTGGCATGATGGTGGAATGGCCAGACCATTGATTCAATATTATCTAGGTAGTAATCAATCATGTGTTCATAAGCATCTGTGGAAAATGCTGTTACCTGCCTTTGGTAATACCATATACCAGGTGAACTTGAACAAGAATGCTACCCGGCAAATTTGACAGTGCTAAAAAAACAATCACTAATGACTTGTACTTCACACCCGTATGTTTTTGCTTTAGCTAATGATTTTTCAATTTATTATAGGAATTATTTGTATTTTCTGTCTGCTAATTCCTTTGCTTTCAAATCATGTGTAATCAATGAAGATATGAATAACTTTTCTGTTCTTCTTCCATTTAAGAGAAGACCAGTAATTTGGGTACCTGTAAATACCCTCTTTACCTAGTCACCCGCAAGAAGAAGTTTCCAGTGGGGCCCTGAACAGCAACAAGCCTTTGCCCAGATCAAGCAAGAAATCGCTCATGCAGTTGCCCTTGGCCCAGTCAAGACGGAACCAGAAGTGAAGAACGTGCTCTACTCTGCAGCCGAGAACCATAGCTTGTCCTAGAGCCTTTGGCAGAAGGCGCCTGGGGAGACTCGAAGTCGACCACTGAGATTTTAGAGTCGAAGTTACAGAGAGTCCGAAGCCAACTACACTCCCACAGAGAAAGAAATCTTAGCTGCCTATGAAAGAGTCCAGGCTGCCTCAGAGGTGATTGGCACAGAAGCACAACTCCTCCTAGCACCCCGACTACCGGTGCTGGGGTGGATGTTCAAAAGCAAAGTTCCTTCCACCCACCATGCCACCAGTGCTACATAGAGCAAGTAGATTGCTGTTATCACACAGCGCGCCCGTATTAGAAACCTAAATCGCCCTGAGAATTTAGAAGTAATTACAAATTAGCCCGAAAGTGAGAATTTTAGTGTCACAGATGAAGAAGAACAAGAACCAGTAACACGAGCTGAAGAAGCCCCTCCATATAACCAACTGCCCCCAGAAGAAACGTGCTACGCTCTTTTCACTGACAGTTCCTGTCGCATCGTAAAGATGAACCAGAAGTAGAAAGCAGCCGTATAGAGCCCCACATGACAAGTCGCACAAGCTACTGAAAGAGAAAGTAGATCAAGTCAGCTTGCAGAACTCAAAGCCGTTCAGCTAGCCCTAGACATTGCTGAGAGAGAGAAGTAGCCAAAGCTCTACCTTTATACTGATTCATAGATAGTAGCCAATGCTCTGTAGAGATAGCTAGAGAAGTAGAAAAAAGCCAACTAGCAGTGTAAGAGAAAACCAATTTGAGCTGCTGATGAGTAGAAAGACATTGCCACTCAGTTAGAGAAGCTACCAGTGAAAGTCCGTCATGTTGATGCCCATGTCCCCAAAAGTCGAGCTAATGAAGAACACCGAAACAACGAGCAAGTAGACCAAGCTGCAAAGATAGAAGTGTTCAAGCTAGACCTAAATTAAGAACACAAGAGAAAGTTATTCTTAGCTCGATAGGCCCATGATGCCTCAGGCCACCAGAGTAAAGATGCCACCTATAAGTGGGCACGAGACCGAAAAGTAGATCTAACCATAAACAGCATTTCTCAAGTTATCCATGACTGTGAGACATGTGCTGCCATCAAACAAGCCAAGCGAGTGAAGCCCCTATAGTATAGTGAGCGATAGTCCAAGTACAAGTATGAAGCCTAGCAGATTGACTACATCACACTGCCCCAGACACGCCAGAGCAAGCGCTACGTACTGACCATAGTAGAAGCCACCACTAGATAGTTAGAGACCTACCCTGTGTCTCATGCTACTGCCCAGAACACCATCCTGAGCCTTAAAAAGCAAGTCCTTTAGAAGCATAGTACCCCTAAGAAGATTGAATCAGACAATAAGACTCATTTTAAGAACAGCCTTATCAGCACTTAAGCTAGAGAACATGGCATTGAGTGAGTGTACCGTATCCCCTACCATGCACCAGCTGCAGGCAAAGTAGAGAAGTACAATAAACTACTAAAAACCCAGTTGAAAGCTTTAAGTAGAAGATCTTTCAAACATTGAGAGCAGCATTTAGCAAAAGCCACCTAGTTAATTAACACTCGAAGTTCCACCAACCGAGCAAGTCCTGCCCAGTCTGAGTCCCTGAATGTAATAGATAAAGTCCCAGTAGTGCATGTCAGAAGTTTGTTAAAGAAAACTATGTAGATCAACTCTGCCTCGAGTACAAACAAACCCATTCGTAGAGTTGTCTTTGCTCAAAGACCAAGTTGTACATAGTAGATAATGCAAAGAAATAGAACAACACGATGTGTACCTCAGAGAAATCTGATTGTGAAGTGAGAAAATGTGTAAGTGTTAAAAGTCTAAGCAAGTAGAAGATAGAAAAAGAAATGTGCAAGTGTCGAAAGTCTGAGCAAGTGACAGATAGAGCTTTAAGTGAGTAAAGTGAAAGGAGAGATTCCTGCAGCTCTGTAGTGTAGAGCCTAGATTCAATAGTCCAGTGTGAAGACGTGATGAAAGCATGATGAGTATTGCTTGCAAATTTTGAAAGAACAAATAGAAATTTTATGTGAATAAGTGCATGATGTGTAGTAGTATGTTGATGATATAGAGATAAAAAGTAGAATGTCCTAAAGTGACATTATGATGCTTGTATCCCCATTCATATGTTCTGTTTCTGCAAGATATTATGTTCTGTGCCTTTAAGACTAGCTTTGAAAAGTAAAAGTTTTGTTTAAGTTTTTCTTATCAGAGACACAGAAATGTATTTAAGGCTGCTTTAGCTTTCTTACTTTCACTTTCTGCTTAGCTTGCTCTCTCTCGCTTCTGCTTGCTTTTGCTTTTGCTCTTTAGCTAGTTTAGCTAAACAGTCCAAATTTCTTCCTAGACTGTGTATCCTCTTCTTTTTCCTGACCATCTCGAACCTACTCCAGACTGAGACCTGAGAACACCGAGAGTCTGCACCGTGCAGCTTGCAGCAGCTGCCCAGCACCGGAGAGACTGAGAACAGAGCGACCACCCCCTGAGAGAGACTTTCTGAATTTGTCATCTGTTTCAGAGTAGTGTCACCTAGTATTGTTCATTTTGTGTGCTGAGAAGTGCTGTGCCTGTTAAATAAACAAGTTCTTTCCACTTCTCTCCGAAGAATTCTTCCCGAACCAGTTAAAGAGAAGAGCCGTGTGAGTTTGTTTTCTAGAAGAGCCCCCTTTAGAGATTTCTCTCCCAAATTTGCCCTAAACCAAGACATTAGGTTAAGTTATAGTTATAATTTAGGCTAAAGGATGTTAAGTGTTATTTCTCTGTTAGATTGTTAAGGTTAAGATATAAATTAAGGTATAAGTTTTAAAGTACTTCTAAGTTTAAATGTTGTTAAGCTTTAGGCCACATTACTTCTCATCCTTGTTTACATTGTCTTTACACACAGACACACACAAACCTATGTATTTTCAATTAATTTCTGTCTTGATTGTCTGGATTTTGTTTGGTTTTGTTGCTGCTTGCTTTTACCTTGTGCCTTTGTTGCCCTTTGTAAGTAGAATGAATCTTGCCAATGAATCTTTAGTGCTTTGTGGTTTAATATTTGTCTTTGTTTGAAAGACAGGTGTCTGCTAGGGAAGGCAGGAACCTCCCTTGGAATAGAGAATGTAAACCCCCTCCCTTTGAATTATTATAATTTTGAAATTAAGGGGCTCTCAGGCAAAGATATGAGGATAGGGACAACAGTTCTTTACTAGTATGTATAACAAGGCAAACAAAGCAGCAATAACTATGGCATTAACAACAAACAGAACCTGGGACCCAGTAAAACCTTCTCGGCTGCCAGGACTTTCCCCTTTGGTGCAGTTACCTCCACAGCCGGCAGGAATGAGCAAAATCCCGGGGTGATGGACGAGATGTATCAGAAGTTCTGCAGTGGTAGCTGGAACTCCGGTGACACATGGAAGAGAGACTTCACAACCAGTGGGTTTGTGAAGTAGGCATGTTTATTCAGTGCTGGGAGCACGGGAGGATCGCTCCACCAAAAACACATGCGCACCAAACAGAGCAAACGCTCTGTTTATATACACTTAAGATCATACATATTTACGAAAGTTTCAACATCGTCCATACATATTCATGACCTATCCCTGCCTACTCTCACTTCGTATGTTAATCAGCCTTTCACCATTCTGCGCTTGCACACTATCTTCTGGTCATCTCGGGCAGGGGTCGCTGGACAACGTAAGTAGTCATCCTCACAATGTCCTCTGGATGAACCTGGCCCTTGCTCAGGCTCTCTTGGTGTCTGGTTGTCCTTCAAGGCCTCTGGCCACAGTCCAAACTAAAGATCCAGTTTTTACCTTAAACTATAGGTGCAATCCTGTTGTTGCATAGCAAAGGATTATCTGTTCTTAACACACTTGATTACACAGCAAACTATGGTCGTATAAGCTTAGTTATAAGTTCCCTATAT
>NW_005055340.1:0-1937 GCF_000277835.1 Geospiza fortis
TGTGCCAGTCCCAGGGATTTGGGGATTTTGAGGGAGAGCAGCTCCAGCTCATGGGCAGGAACACAAACATGAGAAGAACACTGATTTTTTTTTAATCTTTTCAGTGTGTTTGTCCTCCTATGACTCCAACATAATTTCTGTTGCCTGAATTAGTTATTGAAGTGTGGGGCTGCTGTAGAGCTGATTCACAGATCAAACACAAATCAGCAGCTCTGAGACATGCTGGAGATAATGAAATCCATAATATTTCCACTGATTTAATGTACCTACCTCCTTTATTTCCCCCAAGTCTTAGAACAAGGAGCTGCAGAGCTGGAATATTTATAAATCTGTGCTGATACAAAAGGAGGTTCCTCACGAGGCACAAGAGCAAACCTGGCCTATTTCACCGCTGAATCCCTCATCCAGCTTGTGCCATGCCAGCCCAGCAGGTAAGAAACCCCTCACCCAGGTGGCCCCTGCTGCCCTGGGGGTCACAGGGGTTTGTGGGGTCTGGGTTTGCTTCCCCCAAGGTGTCCTCAGCAGCTCTTTCTCCAGCACAGAGCCCACGGCCAAGGAGAAGGGAAAAAATACAAATATCATATTTAAATATATATATAATACATAAATAAAGTATATAAATAGTCCTTTTTCACACCTGTGGGAGGCTCCCAATTTAGTTGTGCAGGAACTGAGCTTTGCACATAGAGGAAAGGATGGAATTGGGTTGTTTTGAAGCTTTTTATGAACCTCCCTCTACCCAGAGCACTGGCTATGAGGGATCACGGGGGAATTTGGGATGCTGAGAGATGAAGTGATAAACTGGACATTCAAATCCAGTGTGAGCTCATTCCTTTGGGGTGTACCAGCTCAGGTGGGGCCCTTCAGACCCTTCAGGGCTGTACCTGCTCTGTTTGCTATTTTCTGCCCTTTACAATAAATGCATTTACACACAAGCACCGCAATCCCCCACCCCTGGCAGTGCCCCAGGCCAGGCTGGGCATTGGAGCAGCCTGGGGCAGTGGGAGGTGTCCCTGCCATGGCAGGGGTGGCACTGGCTGGGCTCTGAGGTCCCTCCCGTCCCAAACCCCTCTGGAATTCCAAGCTTCCAGGATTCTGTGATGGGTCAGTTCCTGATCCGTGTGGAACCACCTGTGCCTGGCACAGGAGAGCCCAGAGCTCCCTCCTGGGCACCCCCCATTGCCAAAACCCACCCCAAAACACATCTGGAGCTGCTGTTTGCAAATATGATTTTGCTGTGTGGATAATGAGTTAATTTGTGCCTAATTCAGGAAATGAAGATCTTAATTGGGTTTGTGCTAGAACTTTCTGCTTCCACAAAGTGTTATTGATTTTCTCCTTCCGAAAATAGATTTCCAGATTGTAGGCAGTGGTTGAATGCAAGAGGGAGATGAGACAATGGTTAATGGTAGATGGTGCTGTGCGCTGTGTGCAGGGGAAGGAGCAGTCCCAGCCAAGGGGCAGCTCCGGGCAGGCTCTGCGTGCCCCAGCAGCTGCTCAGCCCTCAGCGCAGCCCCGGGGCACGGCTGTGCTGCAGGAGGAGCAGCCGCGGGTCACAGGGCTGTGTGCTCAGAGCCAGCCTGGCACAGCCGAGGAGCCCCTTGCTGGGGAAGGTGAAACAGGGAAGCCTTATCCATACGATTGCCTGGCAAAAGATTTTGAGAATATGGAAACTATAAGCAAGATTGAAATGAAAGCAGCTTTGAGATCCCTCAGTTACTGAACAACTGGAAAACAATGGCATGGCCAGCTGAAGGTGATCCCCTTTTGATGGAACAACACCCTCTGCTTGCAGACAGGCCCAAGGGTCAGAGCAGACCCTGCCAGCTTGGCAGAAGGGGCCTAAAGAGGAGATTTTAGGGTTTAAAATGTAACACAGGATGGTAATGTAGTGATTCTTACAGGCTGTATGGAAATGCTATAGGATTTGTATCTTG
>NW_005055340.1:2167-12121 GCF_000277835.1 Geospiza fortis
TAAACCCCAAATCCCAGCAGGGCCCTGCCCCCAGGCCCTGTGCAATGAACCCCAAGTTCCAGACCTGGCGGCAGAGAACTCTGCTCTCCATCCATCACGACTGTGCTACTCCTGATGCTCCTACACTGCACCCCTTCCCACCCCAAACCTTCCTGTGGGGTCCCAAGGGGAAATTCTGCCTTGAAAATTGAAATTGGAGTCAGGATCCTTCGGTGCATCTGCTTGGTGCTCAGGCCACAGAGGGTGGGGGTGGGCACAGGGGGCACCAGGATGGAGATGGTGCCCATGGGGATGTGGACAAGGAGAGCCAGGACCTTCCCAAACCTGTGCAGAATGCCAGGTTCTGGAACCAGCAAGGCTGGAACAGCCCATGGAGTGCCAGCTGTGCCCCATGGGCACCTTGTCCCCAGCCCAGAGCACTCAGTGCCACCTCCAGGGCACACCTGCAGGGATGGGCACTGCAAAGCTCCCTGGGCAGCCCCTGCCAAGGCCTGAGCTCCCTTTCCATGGGCAAATTGCTGCTGCTGTCCCAGCTGAGCCTGCCCTGGCCCAGCCTGAGGCTGTTTACTCTTGTCCTGGTTCTATCATAGGATCACAAAATGGTTTGGAACCTCAGAGCCACCCCTGCCATGGCAGGGACCCCTCCCACTGTCCCCAGTGTCCAGCCTGGCCTTGGGCACTGCCAGGGATGCAGGGGCAGCCCCAGCTGCTCTGGGCACCCTGTGCCAGGGCCTGCCCACCCTGCCAGGGAACAATTCCTCATTGCCAAGATCCCATCCAGCCCTGCCCTCTGGCACTGGCAGCCATTCCCTGGGTGCTGTCCCTGCAGGCCTTGTCCCCAGTCCCTCTGCAGCTCTCCTGGAGCCCCCCCAGCCCTGGCTGTGCCCTGCCAAAGGTGTGGGACAGGAGCTGGAGGCTCCCCCCAACCAATGGCAGCACCACACCATGGTCCAGCTCTGTACCCATCACTCACCAGCTGTGTGTGAAACTCATCGCATTATCAAAAAAAAAATCCAAATACCATTTGTGATTATGAATCAGGAGGTGTGAACCGTGGTGGGTGGGGGGGAAGGAAATGAGCTTTGATGCCCCTTCAGCCCAAAGCATTCTGTGATCCTGTGATGCTTCTGTCAATCCTGTGTTGCTTTCTTGGTCTGTGCTCTTTTTTTAGAAGCCTTTTGGGGATTTTGCTCTCATCCTTGTTTCCTGGTGTGAAGTCCCTCTCTCTGTCTGTATCTCTCTCTAAATGTGATACAGACCCACGTGCAAATACCCAGATACAAAATCTATAAAATGCACAGATATAAAATCTATAAAATGCACAGATATAAAATCTATCAAATGCACGGATATAAAATCTATCCAATCTCCCTTGCTATCAGTCAGGGAGCTGCACGGGACAGCCAGGGGAGGAAGGCACCAGGGTTGGATCACTTCACTTTCCCAAATGCAAAATTTGCACAGAGCATGCTGAAAACTCGTGAATTTCCTGTGTACATCATTTTTGCTATTTCTTTTCTCCCTCCGCTGCCCCAAACCTCTCTCTCCTCCCATTTTGCACGGTGCTGTTTATTCAGAGAAGACAAGGAAAAGCTCGCAGGCACCTGGAGGACAAAGACGTGAGCTGTGAGTCCCTGGGGCAGCCCCACAGGGTTTGTGGCTGCTCAAATGCAGCTTCCAGCCCTGTGGGCAGCTGGGCAGCAGGGCTGGCCCTGGTCCCCTCTGCTGGCACCTGGGTAAGTACAGCTGGGCTGCCTGAAGGAGACAGGGATGTTGCTCCTCTGAAAGGGAAACCTGTGAGGGATTGATTCCAAGCTGAATCTGCAGAAGTCTCTGGCAGAAGCAACAAGCAGTGTGTAAGGGAAGTGCTGGGAGCAAGTTGCTTTGCTAAATATTCATTTTGGTATCAAATCCACAGGTGGGCTTGGGGCAGGCGTGGAACTGGGTGATCTTCATGGTCCCTTCTGACAGGAACAGCAGATTTGTCTTTCCAAACCAGCTCTGGGTCTGCTGGTGGATAAAACCAGCACTGGGAGATAAAAGAAACAATGGGAAAGATTCCACTGAGCGATGAATGGAAAAAGATTTTTGCTTTTACAAATAAACTTTAGGTTTGCTGATAAATGAAATTAGACGTTGAAAGATGAAAGAAACAATAGGGAAGAAAACCCCCTAAATTCCTTAAGAATTGAAAATGAAAAGGGAGGGTTATAGATTAGAGGGAAATCTCGGGTATCAGCTGTTTTGGGAAGTCTGAACCTCTCAAGTGGCTCAGCCAATGGGGAAAAAGAGAAGGGAAATGCAGCCGGGAAATTGGGATAAAAAGGAGGCTGTGTCCTCCAAAAACCTGAGAGATGCCAGGGGAATGCCCCATGGCCTCTCTCTTTATTCAAATAAAGTAAAAGGACGCCTCTGTTTCCTTTTTGGACATAAACCTCTGGTGTTTGTGGATTCATTTTCCTAGCACTTCAAACCTTTCTGTGTCGATTCTGTGCTGATGAAAAGGGACCCTAAAAGTCCACCTGGGGCAATAATTACAAATTCCCCTCATCCTCTCAAGTGGTTCATGAGTAGGTGTTGGCTGCCCCTGGATCCCTGGCAGTGCCCAAGGCCAGGCTGGACACTGGGGACAGTGGGAGGGGGTGCTCAGCTGGAGTTTGTAGCAGGCACTGAGTGTGCCTGCACTACAGAGAAGGTGAGAATGTGAGAGCTCTGCAGAGAGCCTGCTCAGAACATTGCTTTGGAAATGGCCCTGGCTGTCCCCATCTCCTCTGGCTGAGCCCTGCAGCTCCTGCCCAGGCTGTGAGGCTGCAGCATCCTCACAGAGAGCCTGGGATCTGCTGGAGAGCTCTCCAACAGCCCCAAGGCAGGTGGAACAGCATTTCATCTGCAGTGTCCCTCTGAGAAAGAGAGCCCTGGAGGGGCTGCAGGAGTCCAGGGCAGGGAATGGGGCTGGGAAGGGGCTGGAGAATCCCTGAGGGAGCTGGGAAGGGGCTGGAGAGTTCCTGAGGAGCTGGGAAGGGGCTGGAGAATCCCTGAGGAGCTGGGAAGGGGCTGGAGAATCCCTGAGGAGCTGGGAAGGGGCTGGAGAATCCCTGAGGAGCTGGGAAGGGGCTGAGGCTGGAGCAAAGGAGGCTCAGGGGCCCTTGTGGCTCTGCACAAGTCCCTGCCAGGAGGGCACAGCCGGGGGGGTCGGGCTCTGCTCCCAGGGCACAGGGACAGGAGCAGAGGGAACGGCCTCAGGCTGGGCCAGGGCAGGCTCAGCTGGGACAGCAGCGGGAATTTGCCCATGGAAAGGGAGCTCAGGCCTTGGCAGGGGCTGCCCAGGGAGCTTTGCAGTGCCCATCCCTGCAGGTGTGCCCTGGAGGTGGCACTGAGTGCTCTGGGCTGGGGACAAGGTGCCCATGGGGCACAGCTGGCACTGCATGGGCTGGCAGGGCTGTGCCAGCACCAGGGATTTGAGGATTCTGGGATTCAGGTTTTCTCTTATTTGAGCATCTGAATTTCCTCCTTTCCATTTAATCTTGTTGGAGCTGAAAAGTACAAATGGCATTTTCCTTCCCTTGGGGATGTTTGGATAAAGCTCCCTAAAGCATCCCACACTGTTCAAACTGGAACCAAAGGGGAGGATCCAGCACAGCCTCACACTGAATGGGGCTGCATCTCCTCTCTGAGGCAGATGTTATCTCTTGTGGTCCCACCCCGCTTGGTTCAGCATGGACTCTGCAAACATGGAGTTTTCCCTGCCTTTTCCTTTTCCTTTTCCTTTTCCTTTTCCTTTTCCTTTTCCTTTTCCTTTTCCTTTTCCTTTTCCTTTTCCTTTTCCTTTTCCTTTTCCTTTTCCTTTCCCTTTCCCTTTCCCTTTCCCTTTCCCTTTCCCTTTCCCTTTCCCATGTCCTCCCTCCCCTGCCCGGTGTCTCATCCCTGCAGGAGCCAGCGTGGCCAGGGGGGCAGCCAGCCCCATTCCCAGGCTGGTCCCAGGAGGAACACCCAGCCTGTTTGTGTGCTGAGAACCTTGGGGCACCTCCCAAAGGGCTGAGCACCAATCTCCTGGAAATGTGGGTATTTAAAGGGACTGCAGCAGGGGAAAACACTTAAATGTCCCACTGCTGTCCCTTGTTGTCTGCTGCTGTGCACAACCTTGGTGATCCTGAGGCTGCTCCACTGTGGCTTTTCCTTCCTTGATCACAGTCCTGGAATCCCAGTTTGGGTTGGAAGAGACCTCTGTGCCCATCTCCTGTGCCCCTGCCCTGAAGCCTCTGGTGCAGAGCTGGAAAACAGCCCTGATGATCCACCCGAGGGACCTGGCTGCAGGGCCAGGCCCAGTGCCCAAAGCCAGAATCCTCCTTCCATCCCCTCCAGCCTGGAGCCCAGAGTGCCCATTCCCTCATGCCAGTCACCTTGTGAAAAACGCCAATCACTTGGTTTTAAAATTTTAAAAGTTTAATGATAATAAAATGGTTATAAAAATAGCAATATAATTAGAGTAATAATAATTTGGACAATTTGGATTAGGACAACATGAGACAATAGAAACAAAGAGTTATGGACAGTCTGGGTACCTTTTCTGGGCAAAATAAGCCTGAAAAAGGCCCCAAGTTAACAGAGGATTAACCCTTAAAAAACAACAGCCTGTTGCATATTCACACAGCTCATCCATGATGCATAAATTCCATTCAAACACAGGATTCTGTCTGGGCAGTGCCAGCTTCTGCCTCTGAATCCTGACAGCGTCTCCAGGGCTGAGCAAGGCAGGAAGAAGTTCATTTCTTCTGATAATGGAGCAATGAATTCTCTTTCTCTGAAAGACTCAGGTGTCCTGTGGCTGCTGTCTGGTGTGAGTACCTCATTCCTTTCTTAAAAAAATATCCCACATACATGGTTCCCATTTTAACATTATGTTATAACCTAAACTATATTTAACACACTACTTAAGAGAATTAATACAGCATAACTTTCTAACATAACACATATAATATTCATTTCAATATTTGCAAAAAGCCAATCATAAAATACCCATTTTTCACAACCTCCTGCTGTTCTCCCCAGACTGCTCATGGGCAGTATCCCCTCCTGGCAGAAATTCCTTGTGTCCCCTCCCATCCCTGTCACCTCCCCGTGGCACAGCTCCCCTCACCGAGGGATGGGTTGTGACAATCCACATTGCCCCTCTCCCATTCTGGGATGCCCGCTGTCTGGAGGGCCCTGTGGCAAAGCTGCCCTCCCTGCAGGCACAGCAGAGACAAGGCTGCTGGGAGCAGGATTTCACTGGAATTCACTGCTGAGAGGGGATTTGGTCTCTGCAGAAATACAGAGTGTTCCCAGAGCTGTGGTTTTGTTTGCAGCATCCCCGTTCAGTGCAGGCTGTGAAACGGTCAGTTCCCAGAGCTGTGTGACCCTCTGGGCCCTCAGCTCTCACTGCACAGCCACAGTGAGTCACATCTGTGCAGTCACGGAGACAAGAACTGGTGGGCACAAACCCAGAAACCTGAGTCAGCTGGGACACAACCCGAAATGTGACTGTGGTGTCCTTGGAGGGTCTGCAGGGGAGTGTGTGGCAGTTCCTGTCCCATGACACCATCTGCTCAGCCCATAAACCGTTTGGGAACACCAGGAAAATCTGTCCCGCTGCCCAGGCTCTGCTCCCAGTGAGGACAGGCTGCTCTGAAGGGAGCTCCAGGGAGCCCTGGGTGTGCAGTGCCACCCCAAATCACCCTGGCATGTGTGGGGCTGCAGGGCATGGCCAGTCCCTCAGGCACACTCGAGGTGCAGAAGTGACTGTGATGGTGTTCACAGGGGTTCCAGGACGAGGGAAGAGACGAGGATCTGACTCCATGTTTCAGGAGGCTGATTTATTATTTTATGATATATATTACATTAAAACTATACTAAAAGAATAGAAGAAAGGATTTCATCAGAAGGCTAGCTAAGAATAGAATAGGAATGATAACAAAGGCTTGTGACTGACCAGAGAGTCTGAGCCAGCTGGACTGTGATTGGCCATTAATTAGAAACAACCACGTGAGACCAATCACAGATGCACCTGTTGCATCCCACAGCAGCAGATAACCATTGTTTCCATTTTGTTCCTGAGGCCTCTCAGCTTCTCAGGAGGAAAAATCCTAAGGAAAGGATTTTTCAGAAAACATGTCTGTGACAGGTGACATGTTTCATACCTGGGCTGCTGGGCTGCCCCTCTCAGAGCATCCAGGGCTCACTGAGGAGCTCACCCCATCCCAGGGCAATCCCTCCTGGTTAACCAGCCTGGAATGGTGTAAAATAATCCTCCCTGCAAGGAGATTCCTGCTGTGCTGCCTGCAGGCTCCTGCCAGGCCCTTTCCTTGAGTCTTCCCTGGGGCTGTTCTCCTTGGGACGTCTCAGCCCAGGAGCTGAGTGCATGAGGAGGACAAAGAGAAAGAGAAACCACAGAACCCCAGACTGGTTTGGGTTGGAGAGACCCTAAATCCCACCCATCCCACCCCTGCCATGGCAGGGACACCTCCCCCTGTCTCCAGCCTGCCCTCTGGCACTGGCAGCCATTCCCTGGGTGCTGTCCCTGCAGGCCTTGTCCCCAGTCCCTCTGCAGCTCTCCTGGATCCCTTCAGGCCCTGCCAGGGGCTCTGAGCTCTCCCTGCAGCTTCTCCTCTCCAGGTGAGCCCCCCCAGCTCTCCCAGCCTGGCTCAGATCAGCTCCTGGAGCCCCTCCATGGCTCCTCTGGCCTGGCTCCAGCAGCCCCATGTGCCTGGTTTGGGGTCCCAGAGCTGGGCTCTCTCCAGCTGGGCTCTCCAGAGTGACAGAACCTGCCCTGCTGGCCCTGCTGCCCTCGCTGTGGCATGGCCCAGGGCTGAGCCATGCCCTGTGCCCCCTCAGGGCTCCCCTCACCCCCAAACCCTGCTGCTCCCCAGCTGTTCCCACTGACACCCATTCTCTGCCTCCCTTTAATCATTGACAGCACCTCCAGCCTTCCCAGCAGGGCCTGTTTGCTCTGCTCTGTTTGACTTTCCACAGCAATAATGGACAGGACAATTTTTCTGCAAGTGCCTCCCAGCTGTCGCTGCCTTTCCCCACCTGCATTTCCCCAGCCCCGGGCCTGCACACTGTATTTGCCATGCCAAAATTCCATCTGGCCAGCAAACAGTCGGAGCTGTCAACATCCCCTTCACAGCAGCACCAGCACAGGGGTTAGGTCAGGAGCTGCAGGATGCTCACAGGGATGGGAAACTCCTGCTCTGAGCCAGCCTGGAGAGGAGAAGCTCCAGGGAGAGCTCAGAGCCCCTGGCAGGGCCTGAAGGGCTCCAGGAGAGCTGCAGAGGGACTGGGGACAAGGCCTGCAGGGACAGCACCCAGGGAATGGCTGCCAGTGCCAGAGGGCAGGGCTGGATGGGATCTTGGCAATGAGGAATTGTTCCCTGGCAGGGTGGGCAGCCCCTGGCACAGGGTGCCCAGAGCAGCTGGGGCTGCCCCTGCATCCCTGGCAGTGCCCAAGGCCAGGCTGGACACTGGGGACACTGGGAGGTGTCCCTGCCATGGCAGGGGTGGCACTGGGTGGGATTTAGGGTCCCTCCAGCCCAAAGCTCTTGATGATGATGAATAAATGACACTGCCTCACTTCATTCTTATTCTGATCACCATTTGTGTTCTGTACCAATCTCACATTTTAGTCCCTTGTCTGACTAAATTCCTTTGGTATCAGCTGACCCCACACAGCCCCACCAGAGATTCAGCTGGGCTTGTGGTGATGGATTTGAAAGAGATTTCCCTCCCAGGAAGGGAGAAGTGTCTCTGCAGCAATACTTTCTTACCAGTAAAACCAAAACTTTCATACCTCATCTGCTCTGCAAGACAAAAAAACGCGTCCTAAGGAGTTAAAGGAGACCTCCTAAGGAGACCAGCTCTGATCTGGGATACTCTGATGCATTCCACTGAGAGATTTGTCCTCTCTGTTGTTTTAGGATCAGCCCCTGAACTCCTCTGCTTCTGTACTTTGGGATTTCACCATCCTGTGAAGGTCCAGGGCCCATCCTTGTAGCCCAGCATGAACGGTGTGAGCCTGAGGGCAGTCACACCTCCATTGGGAGAGCTTGCTGTACCTGGGAACTGGGCATGGGCTGATGTTCTGACCTGTCTGAGCACACAGAATCCTCTGTTTACATCGGGCACCAGCAGCCAGAGCAGCCCCAGGCTCTGGGTGAGCAGGTTCCACACATTAACCCCAGCCTGAGAACGCAACAGGCCATCATTGAGGCCACGTGGACTGCATGTTTGACATGGGACGCCATAAAGGGATACAGGGCTTTGCACATGAAGAGAAAACCTCCCAAAATGCAGCTTCTGGGTTTCCCCAGACCTGCACTGGGTGTCCCAGGTTTGGGGCTACCTGTGAAGACCAAGGTGCCATGGCAGGGGGTGATGGCTTGGAGTGGAGCTCACCAGCTCAAAGGTGAGCTGAGATGCTCTGGCAGTTCAAACAGGGAAACTTCAAACCAAATCCCAGCCCCAAACCCCGTCCCAGATCCCAAACACTTTGTCTCTGGTTTCCCTGGGGGTGGGACCATGGGAAGTGTTTGCAGCTTTTTAGGCCATGCAGAGATAAACCTCAGCTCTTGCCCTGGGCAGCTGTTCCAGGGCTGGACACGGGGAAATTTCCATGCTGGTGTCCAAGACCTGTGCAGAGCCACAAGGTCCCCTGAGAGGCACAGCTGGACTGTGACACCAGCCCCAAGCCAGCTGACCATGAGCAGCACGGGTTCTGAGATCACTCAGCATCACAGTGCCCATGTACTGTTATGAATTCCCCTGCATCTTTCTCCCGTCCCTTCTGGAAGCAGAATCATCTGATAATGGTTTGCCAGATTGGATTTTGACCAGTTTGATGACATCCCTGTGATTTATTTTGGAGCAATCATTGCAGAATTGCAGCATAATGTTGTTACTGCCTCTCCTCACAGCTCTGCCCTCATTTCCTTGCGTTGTTAGCGAGACGCCTGCTGCAATATTTTCCCAAAATCCCATTAAAACAGAGTGATAAAGGAGAATGGACACACTTGGCCTTATGAGAATGAAACTACTTCAAACTGCAGAACATAAGATCTGTTGAGGAGATTAAAACACGGACTCTTCTAAACCTTTTCAGAATTCTATCCCTGGAAGTGTTCCAGGCCAGGCTGGAGGGGCCTTGGAGCAACCTGGTCTGGTGGAAGGTGGTGGAACAGGGTGAGCTTGAAGGTCCCTCCCAACCCAAACTGGCCTGGGATTCTATGATTCTGTATTCTGGAATGTTGGTGTCTTTAAACTTTGTGAAACAGGGTGAAGAAAACTGTGAAATTCATGCAGCAATCATGCAGCTCAACCCTGCCTCCTTGATCCAGATGTGGCCAGACAACCTGGAAACACTGACATGAATTCTTTCTCGGAAGGAAATCTTCCTGCACAGCAGACCACAGCTGTCCCTGTCCTGGCAAGCCCCTGGATCCCTCTGGCCCGTTTTGGGCACCTGGGAATGCTCCAGAAACCAAAGGGGGCTTTTCAGTGACACATTTTTGTTGCTTTGGCAGAGCAGTGGTGTCTGCACAGGCAATGCTGTGCCCTCTGCCCTGCCAGCCTTTGCTGGTGGAGCTGTGCTGGGGAGGGGAGCTGGAGGAGAACTGGGAAGAACAACCAGGCACGTTCCCCTCAGGAATGACCCTTGTTTGTCCAAGAGTCGCTGGTGTGGAGCTGGGTCTGGGCGCTGCTGTCCTTGGGACCAGCCAGCAGCAGGAGTGTCACAGCTGTGCCCGGCATCCCTTCCCCACCAGGGTAAATTTATTGCATCCCAGGTGTTATTCAGAATGAGAGAATCCCAGAATGTCCTGAGTGGAAAGGGACCCACAGGGATCATTGATCCAGAGCCCACCAAGCCCAGCCTGGGCATCCCTGGCAGCGCTGGCCAAAGGCTCCGCGAGCTGCGGCAGCCGC
>NW_005055340.1:12170-12981 GCF_000277835.1 Geospiza fortis
GCCTGGCTGTGCAGCCTGAGCTGGCCTGGCCCAGCCCCAGGCGCTCCCTGGTGCTGTCCCTGTCCCAGAGCAGAGCTCGGAGCCGCCCCTGCGCTGCCCCTCGGGAGGAGCTGCAGCCCCGGGGAGCTCTGAGCTCAGGCTGCTCCAGGCTGGGCTGCCCAGGGCACCTCGGGGGGCCCCTCCTGACCCTTCCCCAGCCCCGTGTCCCTCCTCTGGGCCTGTCTGAGAGCTTTGGGTCCCTTTCATGTGCAGCTCTCAGCCTGGCAGGGGTTTGGGCTCTGAGCCTGTTTTCAGCCTGGGACACCCGGGCTGTGCCCCTGAACCTCTCTGCCCTCTCTGTTCAATGTGGGCAAGCAGAACCTGCTGTTTGCAGATGTCTCTGGACTGTTTGATTTTCCATCCCGCGCACTGAGAGTGGAGTCTGCTGCCCGTGCAGCCCCACTCCCTGTGCCCTCCTGAGCCCCCGCTGGTTATCTCCTGATGGACCCAGCCAGGCATTAACAGTGTCAATGTTTGCCCCTGAAAGAGGAGCTCGTTCCCTGGCCAGGAGGGCTGTGGGGCCATGGGATCCCGTGTGTCCCTCATGCAGCAGAGGGAATTGGCTGATTCCCCTTGGCTTTACCTGGGGCTTGTGCTGGTTCCAGTTAAAGTCACCATGTCCCTCCTGGAGCTGCCCCCTGCTCGCACCTCTGCAGGAGCTGCAGGTGAGAAAAAGGAGTGGGAGCATCTCCCTCTGTTATTTCATCCATGGGCAGTGTAAAGGGCACAAAATGTTCATAAGATGATGAATCCCAGAATCCCAAATCCCTGG
>NW_005055341.1:0-5962 GCF_000277835.1 Geospiza fortis
TCTGGAAAATTTCTACTCTGTCTCAGGGACCAGGACATGGGCAGAGAAGGTGGCTTCCAGGAAATTTTTGAAAAAATGTGAACCTCGACCGTGTTCTTTGGCCGCTTTACAAAGCTCCTTTAGTTCCCCATAGGGCAGGAGCGTTGAGGGATTTCTGCTGGAAAATGGCCATAATGCACAAACCAGCCTTTAACGAGTCTGAGAAAGGAGGTCGCAGAGTTCCTGATACAAACGATAACAGAAAGAGCCTACTCAGAAGAAAAACAAGTCCAGGATGTGGGGCAGGATACGAAGATGGAGCAAAAAACCACAGGGGAGCACATGAAAGCAAAACAATAAACCGCAGCGAGACACATGAAGAAGGAAGACTAACCAACCAGCTGAAGGCTTGACACATGCTGAGATAGGCTTAACTAATCATGTATTAGCTTGAGGCTCGTGAACAGTAGAACACAGTATAAATATAGCTTGCTTTTTGCAATGAATCGGCTTCACTTGATCACACTGATCATGGCGTGATGTCCCGTTCCTGATCCTTCGCTTTTTGGTGCCCGAATGAGGGACACGACGACTGCTATTTCACTGCTGTGCAGAGGTTCAGTTGTCGCAGACATTCTCTTTGTGAAAAATCCTTTCCTTAGGATTTTTCCTTCTGAGAATCTGTGGCCTCAGAGATAGACATAAACAATAGGTTATCTGCTGCTGTGGAATGCAACAGATCAGTCTGGATTGGCCCATCTTGGATGTTTAGAAATAATGGCCAATCCAGAACTGGGGGCTCTCTCGGACACAGTCTGAGAGAGCGGGGTTTGTTATCATTCTTTACTTTTCTATTCTTAGCTTAGCAAGCTTCTGAAAAGCTCTCCTGCTTTTTCTTTTTAGTATAGTTTTAATAGATGTATATATCATAAAATAATTAATCAAGCCTTCTGATGGTGGAGTCAAGGATCTCATCTCTTCCTTCACCCAAGAACCCTTGTGACAACCGTCACATTCAGTGACAGCCTTCGGGAAGCGGAGAAGCCAGTCGAAAGTATCCTCACTGCCCCTGGCAAGAAGTAGAGGTTGGAGCTCCAAGTGAAGACGAATTGATCTCGCCCTGATCAGGTGAGCGGTTGGGAGGAGGAGATGGAGTTGGACCATGAGAGACATGGGGTCCAGAAACTCCTCCAACATATCCTGTCTAAGAGAGGGCAGAAATATGATGCTTTCACTCTGAAGGGACTTATTTACTGGGCATGGGAATGAAACCTCATACCAGGGGCGCAGGTCGCTTTTGAGGTATCTACATGGGAGGCTGTGGGCTGTATGATATGGGACTGTATCGCCTCAGGAGGAAGTGAAGCTAAAGAGGCAACTAAATATGCTACTCTGTGGAAAAATGTCACAGAGGTATTACGGGCGATGAAGGCAGAAAAGAAAGCCACTGCAGCAGCCTGTGCTGCCTTTGCCCCAAGCCCCAACCCTGAACCACAGGCATTTCCTGCTAGCAAGTTAGTCTTGACAACATTAGACATTCTTTCGTGCCGCCCACCCTCTAGCCCAGTCCCAGTAACCGAAGAGGAACTCAAAACCCCAGGACCCTCAGATGAGAAACAGAGTCAGGAAGCTGCCTCCCTCGGAAGTTTCAGCTGCCGACACGAGAATAAAAGTATTCAGGAAAAGGGAGCAGCTGTAGCATCCCATGAACTTTCCCCCCTTGGTCAATCCCCAAGCCCTCAGCCCTGGAAACATTAACTACTTCCCATAGAATCATCCCTCCCAAAGGGAAAAACAGTGTTCCCCACGGACTTGGTCTTGCAGCTTCCTCTGTGTTGCGTTGTGATTTCAGGGTTTACCTCAGAAACCTCGGGTCCCTCCCCTGAAGATTCCCTCCCAGATGTGTCAATCACCTCTCCCTTCCCCTCCCTGACACCTGCCAAGTACTGTCTGTCAATCCTGGAATTCCAGAAGGGCATAGAGTGATTGGCATATTCAAAGGATGCCCTCTATCCCTGGGAGGCATTGGGCCATCCAGGTGTCCTTTGTCCATCCCCGCTCTGCAGTTTGCACAGCTGGGGAAGGGCCAATGGGTTATAACGAATCAACATAGGGTTGCAAAGGCCTCTGGGGGTTCACCCTAACAACAAAGTTTGTGGTTCGGGGGTTGGCCCTCCAGGGGAGCGCAGCAAGCCTTACCCTGGCCAGATCTCAGGCCCCCACACAAACCTTAGAGGGGCTTAGACATAAAGGGGAAATTCCTCAGACTACCACCCTGGATTTCAGAATCCTTAATATTAATCCTGGAGATTGGGTAATGATCAAGTCATGGAGAGATCAGCCTCTAACTCCTCAGTGGGAAGGTTCCTTTCAGGTACTACACACCACTGAATCAGCTGTGCAAACTGCAGAGCGGGGATGGACTCATGCCAACAGAGTTAAACGCCCAGCAGAAGAACCCAAAGAATGGACTAGAACATCCAGACTGGGTGAGATGAGTTTGACTCTCAAGCAGAGACTGAGAGATAACCAGAGAAACACCAGGACATCCAAAAAGTAGGGTCAAGTTTCCACCAGCCAGCTTGAAGACTGTTTTCCTGTTTAATAGATGGGAATAACAAGCATCTGTTGAGGGGAAGTACACAAGGTAAGAGGTATTGGGGCAGTTTCCTTAGGAACCAACAAGTGGAGTAAGACAAGAAATAAAGGGCAAGACTGCGTTGGCCCCTGTGTTTGCCACCAAGAAGATTCCATAGCCCTGCTGCGGGTAGCAACCCTGTAGGCATGGTAAGGACTGAAAGAAAGACTCCAGTCTTCAGGTGGACCAGAAGGCTAACTTTAATGAAAGTAGCGGGTCTTTTATAATGTGACTCGCTAAGGTGATACTTGATTGGTTTCAAAGTAGAAACATCTCACACTATTGGAGCGCTATGAATAGCGCACTGTGGAAAACTATAACTATAAACAATGGTTACAGAAAGAGAGATAATAATTGTTTTAATTCTTTCCTCTAAGATTCCCAGGCTCAGTCTGGGAGAAATTATCTCTGTTCTTTCTTCGACTGAACTGAGAATCTCCACATAAGGTGGGGGCAAAAAGGCCATACCAGACCTCTATCATTCGTCAGGGTTCTTTTAATACAACAGGGACTAGAGGGTAAGACCAAGTTAGCCTCTGTACTCACCACTAAGATACACCTACTATGGGTAGCAACCCCATAGGCACGGTAGATGGGGGTAAAAGCCATACTGGACCTCTGTGATCCCCTTTTGTCCATTCCAAATAAGTGTGTCTAAGGAAAACCTAAGATCTTTTTTCTCTTGTTCTCACTGTCCTCGCCCACATCTACAGATGCTAGTATGACTCATTAAAGAGAGAAAAATTTTGATCAGAATCAAAAATGATAGTTAATTGTTCAAGCCAAATGACTTATAGAAAAAGAAAAGGGGATTTGCTATAGATGAGTAAAGAGATGGTTGACTCTCACAATTAAGGGGTGAATATTATGTATATGTTAGAAGAAGTTTTGTAGATATATAGTTATGTTTCCTCTCCCCCTTACATTATCACGGGATGGTCTGGGTAGTCAGGGCATTTGGAAGGGTCGGCTTGTTACTATGGCAACACCTGAGCTCCAATCAAGATGTAAGAAGGTGATCTTCACCACTGGACCGCGAAGAAGGAGTTGATTGACAAGACTTTGGGAAGGGCTAGAGATATAAAAAGCAGAGCACCCATTTTGTAGACAAGCACATAGTGGTTGAGTCCTTGGCTCCCAGCACTGTAAGTTTTCCTTAGTCAGTCTTCTGTTGTTTTTTTTATAAGGTTTATTAAACCTTTAAAATTTTAAAAGTGGACATAGTTTCTCACACTGTCACCCTCTTTCCGTACCCCCCCCCCCCAGCACCTCTATTTCTTTCTCCTTTTTTGTCTCTCTTTTTTTCCTCTCTCTCTCATTTGCTACCAAATAAAACACATACTATTGTCATTGGCATATGGTCTTGTTTGCACCTTAATTCGGGCAGAGGCATTTCTGAAAACCTTTAATAACCAGATCATAAGAACTTCCAATCCCTGGGCATATGAATGAGACATCATCTACCCCAAGTCAGCTAAAGTGCATGTGTGGGTTGAGTCGTTTTACTTTTTTACCAAGACCAACACCTTCCTTAAGTGTCACACATTGGTGAGACATTGATCTCTCCTGGAAAAATAAACTAAGAAACTGAACCAAGACTGAAGTCCCCTTCTGTTCCCCAGGGCACAGATTGGACAAGACAAAGTGGCTAGGACCAAAACTGACATTTGCCACACCTTCTGTATAGACTTCCATACTCCCTGCAACTAACAGGGTTGCCTAGTTGAGGAGATAACAGTGCCTTTGTTTACACACACCCATGTTCTACTGAATCACTAGAGATTGAAATGAGAACACTCAGAAAGGTGCAAACTATCTTTATTCCTGTTGTAAATTCTCTAATGGACTGATAACTTGCAAGGCTAATTAAGGATCAGAGTTGCCAGCACGGGTAACTTCTTTATTGCTGATCACCACACCTGGAAAGTAGTACTAATGGAGCATGAATTTTCTTACCTTATGGCACTTTGCAGCAGATAGGCTGTGTGCTCTGGCACCCCGGCATTATTATTACACTGGCATTACTCTGAGCTGTAGGGTTGATTCCTCTGTTTCACCATAGACTTGTGAGTTCAGCAGCTAAAACTGCTGGGATTCCAAGCTGCGGTCTAGATAAACCCTTGCATTTCCTCTGTAGTTTCTTGATCTGGGAGCAATAGCTCTCTGGAAACTGTTGTAAATGATACAACTTTTAAAATTTGTTCTGTAACATTAGTCATGTTTGTTTGTCTTTGCCTTGGGGGAAAGGGAAGTTTGTTTTCAAAAGACTGTTTCACCAAGTGAGGCCTGATGAGTTTAACATCTACATAGCTGGGAGTAACCAGCAGATGTCGGAATGCAGTACATCCCTCCAGGTGTCCAGAGTTGCCGAGGACCCCACCAGGGGGCTCGGAGACCTTGGCATGCTGCCCAGAACACCTGGGGATTTGATTTTGACCCTTGGAGCAAGTTGCCAACTTTGTATGAGGACATGAAAGTCACACAGGTTTGAATAGTGTAATAACAAAATAATCACAGGGTGAAAATGTAGATTTTAGGATTTTGGTATGGGGGTTATGGGGACAAGATGGAGGAATCTGGGCGTGTCTAGCCTTTCTCCTTCTTCTTCTTGTTCTCCATTTTCTGCAGTGATGTTGGCACTTTGGGATTGGTTTAGAGTAGAAGTGCACTAACATAGGTGATAGGTATTGGGAATTAAGTGTAAATATGATATACGTAGTTTGTAGTATAAAAGGACAACACTGCCTCGGGGGCAGTCAGAGTGCCTGTGACTGCCTTGCTGAGCTTGACCCTGTGCAATATGATGTTTTTGAGACCAAGTGGGCTCCTTTGGCAGCCGAAGCGGTGGTGCAGAATGCTGCGCTGGCCCCGTAGGACCCCAGGCGTGGGGTTGTTGCTGACATGCTGTTGGGAACAGGGCTTTATGAAAATGTTCAGGGGCAGATTGGATTCGATCCCCTTGTGCTTGACCAGTACCACAGGCTGGGCATGGCAGCGATTGTTCAGACCCTGGAAATGGCTGCTCCGAAGCAGCCGTTTTCGACCATTGTCCAGGGGGATGATGAGCCTTTCATGGCATTTGCGGCAAGGCTGACTGTGTCTGTGGAGAGGCAGGTGCCTGATCCTCTGGCAAGGAGCGTTACGATTGCAAACCTTGTCAGGTGTAATTGCAATGCTGCTTGTAGGAAGGTCATAGTGGCCCTGCCTGGTGTTCCTACTATCTCCGAGATGGCGGAGGCCTGTGCGGACATCGTTCCCCCGGGTCGGAAGTTGGCTGCTGTGACTGCCGAGGTGCAGCCAGTTTGGGCAATGCCGCAGGGCAAACGGCCACAGGAAGGGGCCGAG
>NW_005055341.1:9483-12956 GCF_000277835.1 Geospiza fortis
GAGATGTCACCCTGGTTTTTTAAGATTTTCTAAGCCTTCTGATGTTGACATTCTTGTAGTGAACTTTCTCACACACTTTCTGTAAATAACTCATTGTTTTGCATTCCTTTATGGAGGAGGAGAAAGTTGATGGACTGTTGGTTTGACCAGTGTCATTGGAGAGGTGGCACTGTCACCCTC
Organism: Geospiza fortis; assembly: GCF_000277835.1. Classification (NCBI taxonomy): domain Eukaryota; kingdom Metazoa; phylum Chordata; class Aves; order Passeriformes; family Thraupidae; genus Geospiza; species Geospiza fortis. The sequence continues at coordinate 9,664 of NW_005055341.1, forward strand.
CAATCCGCTGTCACTTTTGGAAAACTATAAATGTTGGAGTCAGAAAATAAACTTCCCTTTTTTTCCTTCACCTTGAGAACAGTGGTGTGAGCTTGTGTTCTTTCGTGTCCTATAGTGACACAGCACTGGACAGTCATTCTTCCAATGTCCCCACTTCTTGCAGTATGCACACTGGTCTTTCTCTGTAGGGGAAGCTTTCTTGGATGACTTTGCCTGAGTAGCCTTCTTACTAGGCTGGGATTTAACTCTTTCAGTTGGGCCCCTATCTTGAAGCACTTTCCAGGTAACCTCTAGTAATTTAGCTATGTCTCGAACTCTCTCTATCTTTGGCAGCTTTCTTCTTATATCATTTGAAGCCTGACCCATAAACAAAAGTACTAAGTGTGCTTTACCATCATTTGATTCAGGATCGAGATCAGTATATTTGATGGCCGTTTCTTTTAGCCTGTTTAAAAAAATCAGTGTGTGATTCATCATAATTTTGCCTCACTTTGCAAATCTTTGACCAGTTTATAGCTTTAGGGACCCCATGTTTTAACCCATATACCACAAGGCTTTGGTATCACTTTAATCTTGCCATCTGTTCTGATCTATTTGCATCTTACCCAGGATTTTCTAGTGGGAATATCTGTGTAACTGTGCCTTGAATCAACCCATTTGCTATGCTAGCCTCTACTGGTGCTGTGATGGCTTAATTGACCATTCGTCTCTCAGTGGGATCAAGTACTGTGTCTAACACAGAGTTCAAATCAGTCTAGTCAGGGTTTTGTGAGTTAATTGCCCTTTTTACTAATGTTGCCACCTTATCTGGATTCTCTTTATATTTCCCCAGAGTAGTTTTCTACTGTTTTAACTCTATAAGGGAGTATGGAACCTTGACATATATTGGCCCCTGGTTGCTGGCTGCTTGACATAATGGGGCTTGTGAAACCGGTTCTTTTCTTTTTGTCTTGTGTGACTCATTACGTTTCGCTATGGGGTTGCATTCTCTGATGGCCTTTTTAGCTATCTTTCCCTTCTTTTGCTTGCTCAAGGCAGCAATAATTTCATCCTCCTCCTCTTCCTTGAAGCTACTTGTGCAAGAGCTGTCTGACTGTTAACTCTGCTGCAGTAGTAGATCTGCTTTGACTAATCCCGATTCTAGAAAGTGCTAAGTGTTGCAATGTATTTGCAAGGGTTAGGCTGTAGTGTGCACCAGCCAGCCTGCGTGTAAGTTTGTTATTGTTATAAATGATCAATCGAAAAGCCAAATTATCACAAATGCAAAAAGATTTTGTTTTTCTTTTCCCGCGACCAAAATACGGTCCTCAAAACCACCACAGCCAAAGAGACAGCGTAGAGCCTGGGATCAGCGCTGGGTGAACATAGATCTGACCTCTATCGCATCGGGTCTCCCTCTGTTCACACGAGCTGCTTCCAGCAAGGTTCTTTTATACAGTTTTTTATGCTCAAGGCAGAGGAGTCCCAATTTCTTTTGTAAACCAGCATATCCATGAGAGTCCTTTTCTCTGTGCAGGGCTGGACAATTGCTGTTTCCTGGGTCATAGCAAGCGCTGATCGTGTCAGGGGAAGTCACGTATTCAGATGTATCTTTCTGGCAACATCTGTTATTTTGATAGATGGCATCAACAGGGCAATGATCACCCTTGAGCACATCTTGATTGCCCGGAGAATGACGATCATAGTGCTGGCCGCGTCTATTCATAGTTAAACGGGGGTGTTTTTCTCCTGCCTCCTCTAGGAATTTCAGGATTCTGAGGTAGACATCTGTCCCTTGGGCTGCTTGTGGTCAGAGGCTCGTTGGATTTCACAATATCATTAATTTTATAAAATACATTCTCTCTATAAGCACGAATTATCTCATAACATATATTACAATCCCTCCCCTTCTATATAAACACATTAATTCATGCTCCCACTACAACCCATATGACATCTACATTTTATCTACATCTACCCTCCACCTCCAAGGATATTCTACAAAGAGAGAAGGCTCTAGTTAAATTTTCTGCACGCCCATCTCTCCTTGCGGAATTCCTTGATAACCATGATAACTATTCTTGTTAATTTTGATTTATTTTTTTTTTTTAAATTTTGCAAGGACTTCTACCGCCTTGCTCGCGTGTCCACCTTCCCCCAAGCTCCTTTCCCTTTTGGGGTAACTCTCTGTATGCTTTCTTCCCACAAATCCAATAAATTCCATCTGGGGCTCTCGATCTCACATTCGTCTTTTCTGGCTCCTTCCAGTATTCTCTCAGCTCCCCCAAGGATTGGTAAGGGTTAGCTACGGTGCTTTTTACCCAACAAAGCCCGATCTGACCATTCCATTCGCAATTTGATTCATTTTTCTGACTCCAGTATCCTCTAGGAGGCTCTGGTTGCCAGACTTTGCTCCTACTACTTAAATTTACTGCCAGAGTGGATATACATGGGGTATATCCCACAATTTCAGTATATTCCCTTCCCTCTCGGCTGATGCAAACAGTTCCAATCACTCGTTGGTCTAACACCCATCCCTCAGGTCTCTGGGCCAATTTGGAGACCCGTGGATTGTCCCACTTCAAAAGTTGTTCTGGAGCTAAACTCTCACCCTTCCAGGGCCATTTTTCTGCCGATTTCAGCCCCCCACAAATCCAACAATTTGACAATCCCAACTCAGTTGCAATTTCCTGAACCAAATTAATGAATAGGTTTCGATCAGGGGCAGGTAATCCCCCGTCGACATATTGTTTCTCAAGCTGCTCGGACTGTTCACTCAACGTCTTCATCCTCTCTTGCTCCACCCTTTTCTTTCTCAACTCTGATTCCCTTCTCTTCAGCTCCTGAGTAATTTGCTTCATTTTCCCCTCAGGATCTATCCCATCTTTGTTCTTTGCAAAACAGACAGCCCTATCATACTGCAGACAAACTCTATCATTGTTTGCCTGTACTAAATCCAGCATGATGGGCTCTCTATTTAGGGTGAGCCTGCTATCAAATTTCAAATTCCTTCCAACCCAGTACGTTTTCCCATTCATTACACACATTCCCAATTTTGAATTATCATAACACAATGGAGTAACTTGATGATACGCTACAAAAATCAATTCCGTCTTTCCCCCGATCCACATTGTCCAATTACATTGGCTACAAATGGGGATAGACATTGATTCCGGGTATTCGGTGGTTGAGCCTGTCTGACCACCTGTTCTTCGTTCCAGCCTTTGGATCTAAACACAACACCTCTTTGCCCATACTGCACGATTTTACCCAAGTGTCATTTATCTAACAGTACCTGCCTGGCTCCCTGATGC
>NW_005055342.1:0-900 GCF_000277835.1 Geospiza fortis
TTCCCGCACAGGTGGCAGGCTGATTGATCCCAGCAGGGCTGTCTCAGGGTGCCCGGTCTTGTTTGCCAATGGTCGGGCGGTGGAGCGCTCGCAGCAGCAGCGGTCTCAGGAAGGTCTGCAACGGTGACCCGACGAGATGATGGATTGTTCTTCTGGTCACCGGCCCTCTGAAGTGCTGGAATCTTGAGGGCACAGACCTCCAGCACATCTTCAAGGGTGGGGCGCGAATGCAGCGGAAGGCTGAGAATCGCTGCCTTGCAAGCTGTATTAGCGTTCAAAGTCATGACGCTCTTGATGAGCTGCGCCTGCACAGCCTCATCTGTGTCTTCGAATTCCGCCACAACATGCAGCCGCTCAACAAAGTCATCAAATGACTCATTGGGTCCCTGGAAAATATGTGAAGGGGGGACCGCCGGCACCCCAGCTAAAATTTTCAAAAATGCCCACTCTGCCACCAGTGCACTCTGCGTGAGAGCCTCTGTTGGGATGTACTCTGCTTGTTTGAGGCCCTTTGTCCACTCCCCAAGCCCACAAAGATGGTCAACTGTGAGCTTTTCCTCATTGCCATCAACTCCTACATCGTCATCTTCCCACAATTTGGGAAGGATTTCTGACACGCCTTTCTTCCAAGCTGCCTCCCACCTAGTAAATTGGGTGGAATTGAGGAGGCATTGGAAGATTTGGCGCAGGTCAGCAGGTACCAACTCTGCTTCTACTAAAGAAGCTCTGAACAGACCCTGGAAAAACTCACTTCTGCTCCCAAATTCTTTTTGTGCTTTGCATAGTTCTTTGATTACACTCCGGGAGACTGGGGTCCATTCCACCCGCTGACCCCCGCCCCGGGTTGGGTGGTATGTCACCGGGGCTGCTGTGATAGCGTTGGCTGGGCCCGCGCCCCCT
>NW_005055342.1:1160-5585 GCF_000277835.1 Geospiza fortis
GGAGAAAGGGGTTCTGGGTAGAAGAAGGGTTTTCCCGCCCTGGTGCCGTGTGGTCACCTCCATCTTGGCTCCATGGGAGCCATCTTGTGGAGAGAGCACAAAGCGAACTTTTGAGGTTAACTTGGGGAATTTTACAACTCAGGAAGAGGGGACAGGGGAAGAGGGGGGAAAGGGAGAGTCTGCAGGCGTCTGGGCCCGTTGACACCCGCAGCAGGGGGATTTGGGTCTCTGAGAGCGGCCAGAGGACTGGTGACAACCCTGCCCGGTGCTGTAGGGGGCTGCCTCTCTCAGAACACTACGGCTTTTAGGGACAACAGGGGAGGAATGGGGTTCAGGGATGAGAAAGCTGGATTGGTTGTTTCTAAATCAAAAATACAAGAGACTGCTCCCTGGAATTATTTAGGCTGGAGGCTGACAGAACAATCTGTTACACCTCAGAAGATACAACTCAGAACCAGTGTTCACACTTTGTGAGACTTCCAAAAGCTCTTAGGAGAAATTAATTGGATTAGGCCTGTATTGGGAATCACTGCTGATGAATTCGCTCAAATTTTTAATTTGTTAAAAGGAGACAATGACATTAAATCCCCCAGATCTCTTACTCCTGAAGCTTGCAAGGCTTTAGAGAAAATTACCGATGCTCTGCAAAATAGACAAGCACATTGCTGTATTCCCGATAAACCTTTTTTCCTTGCAGTTTTATAATAATAAAAGCCTCTTCTATGGCCTTATTATTATTATCGGGAGCCCAGTCCCCAGGGGGACGGGGTGCCCGAGATGCCAGCTTCGCTCAGGCCAACGCCGCGGGCTAAACTCCCTTAGCAAGCTGATAGTGATAGTGATTTCAAGCTCTTAGGATTTCAGCTCTTGCTTGCTAGGTAAGTCCGCCCGGGCTTAGGCTGCAGCAGATGGAGAGAGAGGAGAAGGAGAGGCTCGGGTGTTCTGCAGTGGTGGCTTTATTGAGGAGATCTGCGAAGGCATCCCGGGTCAGCTCTTCTTCTGAGGAATGGGCTAAGATATGCCCCTTTTATGGGGTTCAGAGGGATCCAAATTTGACCAATAGTAAGGATTAAAGTAACTTAGCCTATAGGGTTACAGGGATAGGCTTTAGGGCGTGGGTCAGGGAGTCAGGAACTAAAATTGCTGTCTCAGCATTCCTATTCTTCAATTCTCCAGGGAGCTCTGCTCACGTCTGCAGAGACCGCTACAGTTTTAGGAGAAACACTGAGACTGTATGGCCTCATTTTTCAATGGGACTCCTCTCAAAATGATCCTTTGTTGATAATTGAATAGGTTTTTCTTTCTTACAGGTCACCAAAGACAATCTTCACATCTTTAGAGATGATTTCTCAAATTATCATCAAAGGCAGAGCAAGACTTCTTTCTATAGCAGATCGTGAATTTGCAATCATCTATTTGCCTATGATTAAAACCTATTTTGATTGGGCAATGCAAAAGTCAGATTTGCTGTATACTTTGTTGGATTTTCTAGGTGTTTGCTCTATTCATTACCCAGCACACAAATTGATCAAAGCTAAATTATGCTACAAAGAGAAACCCCTGATCAGTGAAGAACCTTTAGATGCAGTTACTCTTTTCACTGATGGGTCAGGACAAACACACAAGTCAGTAGTTACATGGCAAAATAAAAATACTAAAGCTTGGGAACAAGATGTTCAAAAGGTTGAAGGTTCTCCTCAGATTGCTGAATTGGCAGCAGTTGTAAGAGCATTTCAGCTCTTTCCAGAACTGTTTAACCTAGTCACTGATTCAGCATATGTTGCTAACATTGTTAAAAGAATTGAAGGGTCTGTTTTAAAAGATTTTAGCAATGACAAATTGTGTCTTTGGCTCACCTGTCTTTATCAAATTTTGTTACACAGAACTAATGCTTATTTTGTTTCTCACATGAGAGCTCACTCTGATCTCCTAGGATTTATGGCAGAAGGGAACACATGAACTGATGCATTGGCATCAGCGGCATCTGGTGAAGGGGTTGTATCAGACACTGAAGATTCTACTTCAGTGCTTCCTGCAGCTACCTTTCCTAACATTACTGAACGAGCTAAATTGAGTCACGCCTTTTTTCACCAAAATGCACAGGCACTCAAATGAGATTTTCACATTTCCCTAGAGCAAGCACAAGGCATTGTACGGGCTGGCCCCGACTGCCAGCTTGTCCAACCTCTCCCTTCTACAGGAGCCACCAACCCACGAGGGTTGGAGGGTTTGCAGAAATGGCAAACAGATGTCACAAAGTACCCTTCTTTTGAAAAATTTAAAAATATCCATGTCTCCATTGACACATTTTCAAATGCAGTTTTTGCTTCTGTACATACAGGAGAAACAGCTAAGCATGCTTGCCAGCATTTTTCACAAGCATTTTTCTCAATAGGTGTTCCTCAAGAAATTAACACTGATAGTGGTCCTTCATATGCTTCACAAGAATTGGCCTCATTTTTAAATGACTGGGGTGTTTGCCATACATTTGGTATTCCCTACTCTTCCACAAGTCAGGGAATGGTAGAAAGAATACACCAAACTCTAAAACGCATTTTAGATCAACAGAAAGGGGTAGGACCCCAGGCTACACCTCAAAGGAGATTGAATAAAGCTTTGTATGTTTATAATTTTTAATAGCTCTGCAGAAGATCCTGATCCTCCCTCTTACAGACATCTCATGAACAACAAAAAAGCAAAATTGAAAGAACACCCCCCAGTTTTAATTTAAAATCTAGAATCAGGACAAATAGAAGGACTATATGATCTTATAACATGGGGCAAGGGGTTTGCATGTGTTTCTACAGATACAGGACTCAAGTGGCTACCAGCAAAAACTGTGAAACCGTACCACGCATCAAAGCCTGTTGACACTTCCACATCAGCCAGTGACCCCGCGAGTGGAAGCTGAGAAACAGGCACCCAAACCTGAACTATGCAGAATCACCAAGAGAAAATTGTCTGCCAGAAACAGATCAAGAAGATAATGGAGTTTTATTAATATTTGCACAGGTGTATGCTGCTTTTACCCTTTTGTTTTTATTTTTGCAGTGAAGCTTTACCTGTAATTCAACCAAAGACGAATGTTTGGGTTGCTTTAGCCAAGGCCGCAGGCTCTGACACCATCTGCTTATCCAACACAAGCCCCAATAAACCTTTTTCAACTTGTTTAGTTGAAGTGCCTTTCCCAGAAGGTTTTGATAATGTCACTTTTGATAAATATTGGCCATATGACGATCATCACATTTCCCCAACTCCCAGCCCACAATACCAAACTTATATTGATAATTTTAAAGTTGATAAATCTGACCTTCAAGAATTAGAAATTTTAGGCTCATTAACTATAGACACGTTATTTGTTTCATCTTGTGAGAAAAAACGACCCTTATCTAAACATTGCTCCTTATCACCCAGTTTATAGTAATATGACTTCTTGGTGTCATCAAATTAAGCTTCTTACATATGATGAACCTCACACAGATCATTTTAGCAAACTTCCAATTCCATTTCCTAAAGGAATTTGGCTCATCTGTGGAGACAGGGCTTGGCAAGGTATTCCCTCAAAGCTAGATGGTGGCCCTTGTGCCCTAGGACAACTTAAAATAATTGCTCCCAGTGTCAAAAAAGCAATCAAAAAGAAAAACAGAAAAATAAGATCTTCCCGAGGGCATCATTATGAGGGCAACTGCAATAGTGATTTTCACCCTTGGAACTCTGGAAAATCAATTGTTACGAGCATTTTTTTGCCCCAGCTAAGTTCTTCAATTGCTTTGAAACAGTTAAACAAATTTGGATGTTGGCTCAGTAAAGAAGTAAATGCCACCTCTTCTATGATTAGTGATTTGCTGACAGATGAAGAGGCAGTCAGACATAACACTTTACAAAACAGAACTGCCATTGACTTTCTTTTACTAGCACATGGGCATGACTGTGAAGATTTTGAAGGACTGTGTTGTATGAACTTGTCTGATCATTCTACTTGTATTCATAAATGGCTGCAAAACTTAAGAAATTTAGCTAGATGTCCTAGGGTATTGGAATAATTACCAATATAGCTGGACAGGACGTGCCTGGGCTTGTCTGGCCCTTGCTGCTTGACCAAAAGGCGGCAACTGTGGTGATTTGACCTCAGACACGCATTTGGCTAGCTAGATGCTGCAGCTGGATGCATAGAGACAAGTCCAGACATGCAGGAGCTCAGGTTTACCTTGGCGGAGAAGCTTTAAGGCGAGGTGAAGGAAAAGGAGTCGGTTCTGATGGAGGGTTTCAATCCAGAGCTTTATTTCCTGGCCCACAGGCCTCTGAATGCAGTAACAGCTCCAACAAACACTCCAAACCACGTGGTTGCTGTCTCTTTTACCCAGGGGAGAGGGGGAGGGAAGGAACACGGGGGACCACCAACCAGGTACGGGGGGGGGGAGGGCT
>NW_005055342.1:5889-12947 GCF_000277835.1 Geospiza fortis
TTTGCTTTTTAGTTAGTTTAGCTAGCTGAGGCAGAGAAGTTTTCCCTGGACTGTTTTTCTTTCCCTTTCTTGGAACCGTTCAAACCTGCTCCAGACTGGGACAAGGGGAAACACCGAGAGCTTGCACTTTGGGGCCCGCTGGGACCTACTCTGGGGCAGCAGCCTTTCCCAGAGCCAGAGGGACTGATAACAGAGCGACCACCCCCAAGAGAGACTTTCTGAATTTGTCATCTCTTCAGGGCGATGAATGAGCCTTGTCATCTGGTATTGTTCATTTTTTGTGCTGGGGAGTGCTTTGCCTGTTAAATAAACAGGCTTTTTCCACCTCTCTCTGAGAAAATTCTTTCCCGAACTGGTTGGGGGGTGGGTTTCTGTGGGTTTGCTTTCGGGGGGGCCCCCTTTTTGAGATTTTCTCCCAAACTTGCCCTAAACAAGGACAAATGATTGGCACCCAACGCGTGGCTCGAGAGAGTGGAAAAAACTCTGTTCTAATTGTATTGTGGTTGCAATTACTCTGTGTTGGTATAGAGCAGTCAGTAGCCACGTTGTTTGACTTCATAATGTCTCTTGGGGTGAAGGCTTGCATGTGTTTCTGGTCTCTAGGTTTTTTTGAGGTCTTAATAACTCTATGGTACCTAGGTTTGTTTTCTTATCCAGAAATAGCTCTGGTATTGTCCCTAATACGTAGTTTTTGCAGTAGAGGGGCAAGGACAAGAATAGCTATCAGGCTGGGCTTGATAGTAATGACTTGAAGGAAGTTGATAAAGGTGCTGGAGTCTGTCCCAGGTATGAATTGTTCATGGCTATGGTTAGGCATCCCATTTGTTAGAGGAGGAGCAGGGGATGAGGCTTTTCAGCCTTTGCTTTCCTTCTTCTCCTCTGAATCTCTTACATCACGACTGGAGAATTTTCAGTTTCCCCTGAATGTTAAAGAGACCATCTTTCTGGTATTCAATCTGGTAAGCTTCCTCTATATAGTCTGCAGCTTCTCTACAATGAGGGCTGAGATTTATAGATGGGCTGATGAGACCCCTGACCCAGAAGTAGACCCAGGAGTGGAAAATCCTGAGTGGTGCGGGAAATGGGAGGATATGGGCCAAATCCTGAAGGAATACTTTGACCCTATAGTTTGTGACTTTCCTCGTGAACAAATTCAGAACCCAGATGAGGTGGGGAAATACCTGAAAGAGAAGGGCCATGATGACCCTAAGGAGAAAAAGATCATTGCAGTGAGCTGGGCCCTGGCACATGCTTATTGCTCTCTGCTAGATACTCTAGGGCAGAAGACAGAGGAAGGGGGGCAGGAAGATAAATCAACAGCTATCCCAGTCACTCAGGCTGCAGCCAACACGCCAGGCTCGCAGCCAGCAGCCAAGCTGCTAGATACTGTAGGGCACTAGATAGAAGCAGAGGGGCAGGGAGATAAATCAGCAGACACCCCAGTCATTCAGGCTGCATCAGATACCCCAATCATTCAGGTTGCAGCTAAACCAGACAGTGAGCCTAAGCCAGCAGCTGAACCAGACAGTGAGCCTCAACCAATGGCTGTTGCTCCTACCACGAGAGGTGGGAAACATAAAACCAAAACTGATCAGCCAGTGGATGATAATGATGATGTGGGGGAAGGAGCCTCAAAGCAGGCAACTGATTCAAAATCAGAAGTCACTACTGAGTCCTTTTCCCTGAAGGACCTTCGTGGCATAAGAAAGGATTACACTGGACTAGCTGATGAATCTATAATTTGTTGGTTAGTCCATCTTTGGGATGCTGCGGGCGAGGCTACAATTCTGGATGATACTGAAGTGAGGCATTTGAGATCCCTGTCACATGACCCAGTTATCAATTAAGGAATGATGGGTGGCTGACTCTCACAGCCTCTGGGCACAGGTCCTGGGAAGTGTGGCACAAAGATATCTGTGTGCAGACGATCTCTATATGCAGCAAACTCAGTGGAAGACCATAGAAGAAGGGATTCAATGCTTGAGGGAAATGGCAGTGGCAGACATTGTCTTCTCAGATGACATAAAAATTAGGAATCCAGACTTGGTACTATGTGCATCTGTGATGTAGTGAAAACTTGTGCACCTTGGGCCAGAAGAATATGCTCCTGCTTTAGCAATAACAAAATGGGATGACAGGGAGGAGACCGTGCTTGATATGGCAAAGAACCTCAGAGCATATGCAGATGCTGTATGTGGCCCAACACATGCCAGAATCATAGCTGTAGAAACACGTCTCCAGAAATTAGAAGATAGAGGAGAATCACAAGAAACTCTAGGAGGAGATTAAAGAAGACCTTCTCCAGATCTCAGCAGTACAGATCAGAGGTTCTGACACCAAGAACAGACCTCTTCTAAATAGGGAGAGAAGGTACACTTCCCGAGGTGACCTGTGGTTCTTCCTGCGTGATTGTGGAGAAAAATATGACGAGGTGGGATAGAAGACCCACTGCTGCTCTGGCACAATGGTTGTGTGAATTGAAAGAGAGCAAGACTCAGAGAGGAAGTTCCACCAAAAAGGAAGCAGCTCCAGTAGCCCATAGCTGAACTGCCAGGTATGATGACGACATGTCCAATAACCCTGAAGGAACCTCTAAAACGTACACCCAGGGAAGGAAGGACAACCAGACTTAGAGGGGCCTTGCCTCTAGCCAGGTAGAGGCTAGGGAAAATCGTATTTTCTGGACTGTGTGGATCCGTTGGCCTGGCACATCTGAACCACAAGAATATAAAGCTTTGGTCGATACTGGCGTGCAGTGCACATAAATCCCATCAAGACATATGGGGACAGAATCTGTTTCTATTGCTGGTGTGACAGGGGGATCACAAGATTTCACTTTGGTGGAAGCTGAGGTGAGCCTGACTGGAAATGAGTGGAAGAAACACCCTATTGTGACTGGCCCAGAGGCCCCATATACTTTGGGCACAGACTTCCTCCATAGTGGATATTTCAAAGACCCAAAGGGACTCAGATGGGCATTTGGAATAGCTGCTGTAGAGACAGAAGGTGTCAAGCAGCTGAACAGCTTGCCTGGACTGTCAGAAAACCCATCTGCAGTAGGACTTCTGAAGGGGGAAAAACAACGAGTGCCGATTGCCACCTCAACAGTGCACCGCCGACAGTACCGAACGAATCGAGATGCTGTGATCCCCATCCACAAAATGATCCGTGAGCTGGAGAGCCAAGGGGTGGTCAGCAAAATCCACTCACCCTTCAACAGTCCAATTTGGCCTGTGCATAAATCTGAAGGAGAATGGAGATTGAGTGTGAACTATCGTGCATTGAATGAAGTGACTCCACCACTGAGCGCTGCTGTGCCAGACATATTAGAGCTCCAGTACGAGCTTGAGTCCAAGGCAGCGAGGTGGTATGCCACTATTGATATTGCCAATGCATTTTTCTCCATTCCTCTGGCAGCAGAATGCAGGCCTCAGTTTGCTTTCACATGGAGGGGAGTGCAGTATACCTGGAACCGACTGCCCCAGGAGTGGAAGCGCAGTCCTACCATCTGCCATGGACAGATCCAGACTGCACTGGAAAAGGATGAGGCTCCAGAACGTCTACAGTATATTGATGACATCATTGTGTGGGGAAACACAGCTACGGAGGTGTTTGAGAAAGGAGAGAAAATCATCCAAATCCTCCTGGGAGCTGGTTACACCATCAAAAAGAGAAAAGTTAAGTGACCACCTTGTGAAATTCAGTTCCTAGGAGTAAAGTGGCAAGATGGATGGCGTCAGATTCCTACAGATGCCATCAACAAGATCACAGCAATGTGTCCACTGACCTATAAGGAGGGGACGCAAGCTTTCCTAGGCGCCATAGGTTTTTGGAGGATGCACATTCCCGAGTACAGTCAGATCGTGAGCCCTCTTTACCTGGTCACCTGCAAGAAGAACAATTTCCAGTGGGGCCCTGAGCAGCAACAAGCCTTTGACCAGATCAAGCAGGAGATCGATCATGCAGTAGCCCTTGGCCGAGTCAAGACAGGACCAGATGTGAAGAATGTGCTCTACTCTGCAGCCAGGAGCCATAGTTTGTCCTGGAGCCTTTGGCAGAAGATGTCTGGGGAGACTTGGGGTCGACCACTAGGATTTTGGAGTCGAAGCTACAGAGGCTCTGAAGCCAACTACACCCCAACAGAGAAAGAAATCTTGGCTGCCTATGAAGGAGTCCAAGTTGACTCAGAGGTGATTGGTACAGAAGCGCAACTCCTCCTGGCACCCCGACTACCAGTGCTGGGGTGGATGTTCAAAGGCAAGATTCCTTCCACCCAGCAACCTGCACTTCCCTCCACGGCCCGTATCACGCAGCGCTCCCGTATAGGTAAAGGTTTTTCCCCTTCTTTCTCTTTCCTTTTTTCCTTGCTCTTTTTCCCCCCCTCCTTTCATTTTCCCTTCTTAGGAAGGTGGGCCCTTTTGGGATAGCCTGTAGTTATCTGTCGAGATGGGATTGGGAACAAGTAGGGAATCTCCCGAGGAGGAAGGAGGAAGTGAGGAGGTACGAATGAGTCAAGGGGTTAAGTTAGCAATGTAGTTAGCAAAGATCATATACTGTGATTAGAGCTTAACAAGAAAATCAATCAATACCAGGTGGGGATAACTGAAACAAGGTTGGGAATGACAGGTGATATATGAAGTATTGTAAGAGTGCAGGAGCCAGAAATACTACTGACTTCTAAGAATAAGAGGAGGTTTGAACTGTGACCAGAAAGTGAAGGAGCCCTGCCAACTTGACACGAGTGAAGAGTTTACCATGAGGAAGGTGTCTTACTTCCTACCCAGAAGCCCACTGACCCAATTAAAGAGGACAATTGCGCAGCCATAATGGGTATTCAGCTGATTATAATACGAAGCAGGCAGGTAATGATTATGCATTATGTGTCCTTAGAAACTGCCTTAATATGTAAAACCTTTTCTGTATAAATAGAGAGCAGGAGTCTCCAACTCCTCACACATGTCTGGAAAAGATTCCACATGTGTCTGGCACTGTAATAAATACCCTTCTTTTCAACTTAAACTAGTTGGAGAGTCATTCTGTCTGTGCTTCACCGACAGGTATACCCACAGACAGCCTACTAGGAAGGAAACTAGCCTGGTGGAAATATGACCCCAATACCAGAGATAAAGACAAGCTCAAAATGATACAGTACTGCATGGTGGAATTGACTAAAAGGGAAATTAGGAGCGATCATGTACACTAGCAGAGACATGGATCAGATAAAGGGTGGATATGTCAGGCATTAAACATCTATGTAAGAGCTAAGAAATCATTCAATCAGGGAGAGAGTAACTATGCTGCTTGCTGGGAAGGGGAGACCACCCTCGAAGGTGAGCGTGTTTAAAGTATCAGAAAATAAAGAATGGGACCCATTAGAACACTTGCCCCCTCCACCTCCATTAGCCCCAAACGCACCTCCCTTGCCCCTGATGGGCCTAGCCAAAACACTAGAAACAGAGTGGCACAATGAGAGGAAAGCAGATCAGGGGATGGAGCCAAGCAGTGGGATTATATCCTCTGAGAGAAGTACCACTAGGTGGGGTGCAGGGAGGAATTGGATTTGTAACCATACCACTCAATTCCTCTGACGTGAGAATGGTCAAGAAAGAATTAAAAGGATTACTAGAGGACCCCATTGGATTAGCGGAGCAGTTAGACCAGTTTCTGGGGCCCAATATTTATACATGGGAAGAGATGCAATCAATAATGACCTTGTAATTTACACCAGAAGAAAGGCAGATGATCCGGGTGGCTGGGATACAGATATGGGAAAGGGAGCATATGCAAAGACCTCCTGGGGATCTGAAAATGCCCACAGTGCACCCTAATTGAGACCACAGCAGCACTGGGGGAAGGCAAGACATTGAGGAGTATAGAACATTAATTGTAAGAAGTATCAAAGAAGCAGCTCCATGAAATCAAAATACTCGTAAGGTGTTTGATGAGCAGCAAGAGAGGGAAGAAACGCCAACAGAATGGCTAGAAAAATTGAGTAAAAGTATGAGGCAATATTGAGGGGTTGACCCTGATACAGTGGCCAGACAGATCTTGCTAAAGATAAATTTCATCACTCACGCTTGGCCAGATATATGGAGAAAGATAGAAAAGTTAGATAGTTGGCAAGAAAGGAAATTAGAAGATCTTTTTAAGAGAGGCACAGAAGGTGTATGTAAAGAGGGATGAAGAGAAAGCCAAGGCAAAGGGGCAAAGGCCAAGGTAATGGTAATTACCATTAGGGAAGGAAACCAGCACGTAAAGAACAACCCATGTAAGGGAAGGGGACCCCGAATGCGAGAAGATAGATGGAGGGGGGATGCAGCTCCTTGGGACTGGACGCAAAAACGAGAATTTGAGAAACAAGGGAACCTAAGACCACTTTGCTTTTACTGTAAAGAGAATGAATATATTAGAAAAAAATGCCCCCAAGAGGAAAAGGACCTAAGAGCCTATGAGACTGAACAAAAAGGAGAAGCAGAAGACTAGGAGTGTCAGGGGCTCTACCTCCTGGGGACAGAATACCATCAGGAGCCCTTGATAACTTTAAAAATAGGTCCCCAGAAGGAAGAATTTGAATTCTTAGTAGACATGGGGGCTGAAAGAACCTGTGTTTGTAAAATTCCAAAGGGGTGCAGAAAGGGTTAAGATACCATGCAAGTAATAGGTGCAAAAGGGGAAGGGTTCAAAGTCTCAGTTATAAAGCAAGTAAAGTTTGAAGGGACAAATAAAATAGGAATTGGGGATGTTTTATTAGTCCCAAACGCGGGGTGTAATTTATTAGGAGAATATTTTGTAGGAAAGATATTCTGTGCTGTTCTTGTGAGCCAGCAAAGGCTTCCTGAAGATAAAGGAAAGCCCTGTATCTCTCCTGAGGAAGACACCAAGGTTGTCACCATGGAGACGTGATGAAGGAGAGAAAGTTAAAAGATACGGACTCTAGCTGGCTCACAGAATGACATGGGTCCTTGATCACCTTCTGAAAAATTTGTTTCTTTCTTATAACCAACAGATAGTGAATGTGTATGTTACGTAAGTGTAAATATCTTGAAAAAGTATAAAAG
>NW_005055343.1:0-8067 GCF_000277835.1 Geospiza fortis
GGCCTCCCGCTGGCCATGTCAGCAGTTCCACTAAAGGTAAACACTTCAGCGTCCTGTCGCATTGCAGCTCTGGCAGGGTCCGCCTCTGCAGATGCAGGTGCCAGCACGTTCTGCTGTTTCTCTTGTATGTGTTGAAGCAAAGACTGCTCTTGAAAATGTGTCTACTGAAACATGAACATTTTTGAGCTTCTCAAATGATGGATATTTTGTGACATCAGCTTGCTACAGTTGAAGACTTTGCAGTTTCTGCGGATTGACTGCTCTTGTGGAAGCAGGTGGCTCCACAAGCTGACAGTCTGGACAAGCACTAATGATTTCTTTTGCTTGAGTCTTTGTGAGACGAAAGGATTCTATCAGCACTTGTGCATTCTGATGAAAAAAATGCATGGCTTAATTTTGCTTGCTCAAAAATGTCTGGAAGGGTTTGTGAAATGGGCATTGTCAACTTGTCTGCTTGAGCATTCTCTTCTGCTAGAAATCTTGGAAGTGATGTGTGTGCTCTGATGTGAGTGATGAAATATTCGTTTTTTCTGCTTTCTAGCAATGTTTTCATGATAGATATGAATATAAAACTTCATTGCTGGTTTCTTTCAAAAGCGAACTTTTTAATCGTTTGATTACACTCGCGACATATACGGAATCTGTGACTAAATTTAGAGGCTGTTTGAACAGCTGAAATGCTCTGACAACTGCTGCTAACTCTATAATTTGCGGAGAGTTTTGAACTGTCTTCACATTTGAGTCTTATTCTCTCGTTGTTGAGTTCATCTAAGTGATCACTGACTTGTGTGTTTTTCTTGAACTATCAGTGAACACTGTGATCTTGTTTAGAGGTTCTTCCCTTATTCATGGCTTTTTTCTGTAGCATAGATGTGACTGCAACACTCTGTGCTGCAGGAAATTAATTGTGCAGATTCTTGGAAAGCTTAACAACGCAATTATAAGTATTTCGATTTCTGCATCATCTAATCGAAATAATCTTTTTTCAGTGGTAAATGGATGGTTGAGAATTTTCTTCTTGTCATTGTCAGCAATCTTGTCTTCACTTTTATGATGATCTGTGCTGCTGTCTCTAGATCTGTGAGAATTGTCTTTGAAGGCTTGTATGGTAGAAAAATCTACTCTATGATCAATAGAGAGTCTCTTTGAGACGAATCTCATTGAAAGATCAAACTATGGAATTGCACTTTCTCTCTTAGCACTGCTAACTTGAAAGGCAATGACTACAAATCGGTGTGCTTGCTTTTTTTGAATGGCATCTGTAACTTGTTCTAGTTCTTTCTTTGCTTCTGGCGTGAGTGTCTTGGGAGATTTTATGTTTGTGTCCCCTCTCAGAAGATCGAGCAATGCTGAGAATGTCGTTGTTCGTGATTCTTAAAATTGGTCTCATCTAGTTGATTTCTCTTAGGAGTTGTTGTAAATCATGTAAATTGCTGACTTTTGTGCTGACTTCTATCTTTTGAGGCTTGATTATTTTCTCTGAGATCTTCTATTTTGGATATTTTTATGGTGCGACTTCTTGAATCTTTGAAACACTGATTTCTAAATTTGCTTTCTGCACTTCTGCAATCACACAATTGCGAGCTTCTTGTAGCTCTTGTTGTGTTGATGCTGCAATGAGCAAATCATTTATGTAATGAATGATTTTCATTTTCGGAAATTTCTTCTGTGCTGGTGACAACGCTTGTGCTACGTACTATTGACAGATCATCGGCGAGTTCTTGAGGCTCTGTGGGAGAACGACTCAATGGTACTGCTGCAGAGGCGTTTCTTTGTTGATACTTGGAACAGAGAAGGCAAGTCTTGGAGTATCATTTGGATGAAGCGGAAAAAAACAATTTTTTAGGTCAATGACTACAAGCGGCTAATCTCTGGGAATCATCGAAACTGAAGGAAGTCTTAACTGAAGTGGTCTTATGTCTTCGAGGACTTTGTTGATTTTCTTGAGGTAGTGCAACAATCTCTATGTGCTTGATACTTTCTTCTTGCTGACAAACACTGGAGAGTTTTAAGTACTGTTTGTTGGCTTGATGTGTCTCTTCTGCAATTGTTCTTGGACTAGGTTTTTCAACGCACTCAACTTTTTCTTCTCAAGGGGCTACTGATCTACTTAAACTGGATCATTTGTTTTCTAGGTCAACTTCAGTGTGGCGAGTGTTGCAGTGACTCTCACTAAAAATCTACTAACTTTGTTCTCTATTGTGCTAAAAGATCTCTCTTCTATATGGTGATGGGCTTCTGCACAACGAAAGGACGAATGATTGCTGTCTTGTTTCTTGGTCTTGTGACAATGATGGAATTCTCACTCTGCAGACACAGAGAAACTCTATGCTTGAGAGAGATCTCAAGGGTGCAATCAAGCTCTAATTACGAGGCTAAAAGATGTAAGATATTACTGTGACATCTGCCCCCGTGTCGAGCATTCTTCTGACTACTATTGTTCTGTCTCTACAAGTCAACTGACATGTGACAGTGGGTCGATCTCGGCTTATATGTTTTACTTATATGGTATGTATTTCAACGTGTTCTTTCAAAGGAAGTCTCTCTTCATCAAACACTGGCATGACTTATTTTATGGTATGTGGTGGCAAGGCGAAGGCTCTTGCTACTGGAGTATTTTCTGCTACAGTCATTGGTGGATGAAGAGCTCTGGCTGGAACTGTCAACTCTTCATTTTTGTCTGCTGAGACGATTGAAGGATAGACAACAAGTCTAAGGATGCTACTTCTGTCTTGACTTATTATTAAGAAATCTTGTCTTTTGGATGAAGTCTCGTTGACACTTGTTGGTATCACTGCATGACTTCTAAGAAGCACACTAATTTTGAAGCTGCTAGTGTGCACTGTGCTCCTGGTGGGAGGAGTTTTGGATCACAGGGGAGTCTACTGATGACTTTGCTGAGGGCATCTGCTTGACGTTCTCTGATAACTGTCTTGCTTGCTCTTGTGTCATCGCTATCACTTGTGTCGACGCGCGTTGACAATGTGCTGCGCTCTTTCTGGAGTTTCTCGGACACGGCAAAGGATTTCTTTTTACATTTGTCTGAGAATAACATTCTTTCGCAAGATGTTTTCTTCTCTCGCATCGTGGACAGAGTGGCTTTTCTGTCTTTGGCGCATGCATTTGTGTGTGTACTTGTGCGTGCGCTTGTGGGCAGTTCTTTTTCATGTGTCTAAACACTTCACACTTCTGGCATTGTCTTCTTGATGAGTTGTTCTTCTTTTGAATGCTTGCAAGAAATTGTCTATCTTCTCATTTTGTTGTTGAAGAATTTTTTCTAGCATTTTCTCTTTTGATTGTCTTTTTATCTTTTCTTCTTATTCTCTTTGCAACTCATCCCTCACGATCGATGCGACATGCTGAGGTGTTCTCACTTTGCTGCATGCTTCTACTAACTCTGCTAAGGATGGTCGTCTAGGGATTGCACTGATGACTCGCTGACAATTTGGGTTGGCATGGGCAAAGGCTAGACTTTCTATGAGTGGTGTCTTCACTGCTTCATCGACTACTTGTCGATCTACAGATTGTTTGAGTCGATCTATGAATGATGAGTATGGTTTTGTGGGACTTCGTCTGATGCTCGAGAATGGAACGTCTGGAACTCTTACTGGAGCAATCTGCAGAATCGCTCTTTGTGCTGTTTCTTTGATATTTGTCAACACTCGCTTTGGGAGTCTCACTGCTTGTTCTGCTGGATTGTCATCTGAGGGATCTCTTGCTAACTGTGCTACTGTGAGGTTTGCATTTGGCTCACTTTGGTATCTATTCTTCAGTTCTTCGAGATACTTTCTTTACTTTCTGTCTCATATAAGGTTTTGTGTGTCTGTGAACATCATTGACACAAGGCATCGGATGTCATAAGGTGTAAAATCGTACATGTTGAAAGTTCCCCTCAGGAGTTGCTTGAAATATGGTGAAGTCAACTCATTGTCTCTGATCGCTGTTGCTAATTCTTTGATCACGTCGTGATCTATTCTTTCGCACTTCGGATTTTGACTCTGTGCATCGTATGTGACTGGCATTGTGAGATCTCTTGAACTTTGCAATAGACTTTTTTCTTTTGATAATTCTTGTCTGATGTGTTTCTAATCTATTGTTTTCACTGGCTTTTCTTCTTCTTCTTCTGGAAATTCTATTGGTATCTGCATGCACAGTGGAGTTGTGGAAGTCATTGGTGTCTCTGAAGTCTACATCTTTTTTCTTGATGAAGTCTTTGGTCTTGCTCTTAAATTTGGAATTTGAAGAAATTCTTGTGGTCGTGTTTTCTTTGCTGTATCAAAAGATTTTAGAAAATGCTTTGCTGCTTCTGCTGCTGAAAACATCTATGCTGGCATTCTTTCTGATGCAGTGATGTGTATTATGTCTTCTCTTGGTTGTACTTCATCTGAAGTTTCTTGAGCTTCACGAGATTCTGAAGCTGAAGAATATTTGTTGTGTTGTTGTTGCTTTCTTTGATGTAGCTTTCTTCTTATATGTTGTTGGGAAAAACTGCTGCAACGTTGCAGTCTCGCCACTAGATGGCGCTGTGGCTTGGCCGACTAGGTCTAGCATGTCTTGCAATGTGGTCATTCTACTACAAGGTGGCGCTGTCGCACACTTAGCTGACTGGGATGGCGCTACAACTTCGCTCCACTCCGGTTCGGCTGGCTGCAGCATGCGCAATTTTGGGTGAGACTGAGACTGAACGATTTGTGACTGAGCTGGCATTTGAGTCTGGATACGTGAATGCCTCTTCGGGACAGAAGAGGTTTGAACTGAAGGGACTGGGATTGAGGGGACTGGGATCGGAGAAGGGGTGGAGCTCTGGGATGTCGAACCCTGAGCACACTTCTTCTTTGCTTGTGTCGTCACAGGGGAGCGAACCCGCCTCCGACTGCGCTCTGCTTGCACTTTTCGTGCACGTGCGATCTCGGGAACGCTTCTTGTTTCTCTTAGACTGACGTCACTGTCTCTGTCTCGTTCTGCTTCTGATGTCTCTTCTTTCTCGGACTCTCTTTTTCTTCTGACGCTGTATTTACGCTTCTCACTGGTGCGCGCGATTCTCGCTTCGCTTGTGCTTGTGTCTGCGCTGCGATTCGAGTTGATCTCCGCGGTCTGACTTCTGGGTGCGGTGTCATCACTGCGCGCTCTCCGCGTCTCCCTACGGGTGCTGGCTAGGACTCTGCAGCTGCTTTGCTTGGTTTGTCTCCCGCATCTGACGCAGTGGCGTCGCTCTGTGAGCTCCCCCCGGGTGTTTTGCGAGTTCTGCTTTTTGCGTGCATTTTCGGCACAGCTCTGCTGGAAACTGCTACTGCTGCTGCTGCTGGCGCTGCTCTTGCAGAAACTGTCTCAGAACTCATGTCTCTCATCGCTTCTGCAACACCCCCGCTGGCTGACTTTGCTGCTGCCTGAGGCTGCTGCTGTTGGCTGCTTACTGCAGCGCGACTGCGCTCACTGCGAGAGAGTTTTTCTCTCTCTCTTTCTAGTCTCGCTTCAACTCTTCTTCTCGACTCTGTGTTCTCTCTACGTCTCTTTGGCTCTTGCGAATCGGGCAGACGCGCCTTAGTAATGGCACAGTCTGATTCTTCAATCTCGCTTGGGGAAGTTTCGACTCTGAGTTCTCTTGGGAGTGAGGATGTGTCAGAATCGGACTCTGAAAACTCTGAAATGTCTGAGGTTTCTGGGCGTTTTGGAGGTCCCGGGGACTTTTGGGATGATGAGGGAATTGGAGGTGATGAAACCTCTTCTTCTTTTTCTACAGGAGCTGTCTCTTTTGGGACAATTGGGACTAGAGCTAACTTCTGCTTCTGGCTTCAGCTTTGCTCTCTTCTTTCTGCTTCTGTGAGAGTTTTAACAAGCTGCTGTTTGGCAACTCTCTTAGAGGTTGCTTTTAACATCACTCTGGCTGGTGATAAAAGTTTCATGGCTGTTTCATCTTTTCTGGTAGCTGAGTGATAAAGATGTCTATTAATTTCTTGCTAAAATCTCACTTCAAACAACAGACGCGTCTTTGAGTATGGGTAATTACACTGGACTCATAACAAAAGATCTTTAAGTTCCTTCTTTGAAATTGCAATGGGATGTGTTTCTGCTACGCCCCGTAAGGCGGACAAAATCTTTAATTGTTCTTGGGGATATGTGCTCTCTATGTTCTTGATTTTTGACTTTCTTACTAAATTGAAGTTGTCAGGGCAGTCTGAAGGTCTTGGTCACTGGCTAGCAGTTCGCAGAAGAGTGGATCTAGGTGCGCTTTCTGGGTCTGCTCTGGACTGTTCTGCTACGAGTCTCTTCAGCAGATGTGGGAGTGCGATGGCTTTGAGTGGCTGCTGCTTCTTCAGGCTGCTCTGGCTGCTTCTCAAGGAGGCTTATCAGTGCTCTCCTGGGAGCGAGTCTAGCTTGGGAGCTGCTCACTCACTGCCTAGGAGTTGCCCGCTCGGAGTTCTCTTTGAGCCCTCTTCGGAGCTCACTTTGTGCCCACCCAGGGACGCCAAATCTCAAGTCGGCTGCTTTGTTCTCTGCCCTGAGATGTGTGGGTTGGTCTTGAAGCAGCCCGCGCTCTGAAGAATGAGTCTGGACTCTTCGATGTTCAGTCTTCAGGTTGTTTATTATTTCTTACCTACAAAGCTTTTTGTCTGCCTAGCTGAGGTCCGCTCACCAAGACAGCTACAAGCACTCTCTACCGCTCCCGAGGCGGTGTCATCTTTTTATATTACAAACTACATATATCATATTTACTTTTAATTCTCAATACCTATCACCTATGTTAGACAGTGCACTTCTACTCTAAACTAATCTCCAAGTGCTAACATCACAGCAGAAAATAGAGAACAAGAAGAAGAAAGAAGAAAGACGAAGCACGCTCTGTTTCTTCTATTTTGTTTTCATTACTCTTATACTAAAAATCTTAAAATCTACATTTTCACCCTGTGAACACTTTGTAATTACACTATTCAAACTCGTGTGACTTTCAAATCCCCATACTAAGTTAGCAATTCGCTTGAAAGATCAAAGTCAAGCTACCAAGTGTTCCGAGCATCATGCCAAGATCTCCGAGCCCCCCAGAGGGGTCTTTGGCAACTCTAGACATCCAGAGTGATGTGCTGAGTTCCCACAGAAGCCAAAGAGGTAGAAAAAGGAATTAGAGGAGGCGGTAATGAGATGGCAGCCGGGGGAAAAACCAGATCTGCCATTTGAGGTGCCCAATGAAGAGGATTATAAGGTGGAGGGGCAGCATGAGGCAAATAATCCAGGGGGTCCCAGCTTTTACCAATTCCAGCATCCCCTCCTTCATTCCCCTCTTTCTTCTTCTGTACTTTACAAATTCGCACACCTTCATCTCCAATAGCACTCGTTAGCCAGCAAGCTACATACAATAATTGATCTGGATCGGTATCCTCCCAAGCTGTCAGATAGTGACTCAGTTGTTGACACATCTACTTGTCCCTTGTCCCACACCAAGGCCATCCTCCTTGCACCTCTAATTCTGGCCAGACTTCTACACAGTAGTGGATCATCTTAACCTTATCTAATCCCTTTGTGGCCTCTATAGAATCCCATCTCCCTAAAAGTTCCCCTAAAGGACTATGGGGAGGTATATTCCTCAATCTCTTGCCTGTCTTCTTACTATTACATCCTCCCATTTTTCGGGTCTCAACAGAAAAAATACCAAAGGTGCCTCTACTAACAGGTAATCTCAGGAAAAATCTTGTTTGAGGAGCTTCCGCCTCCTCCACCGAACTTTAGATTTGCCTGATGCTCAGGACTTTATACTGAAACAACTGCCTGATTTCTTGATTGCCTAACTTTACCAATGTCAGGTCTTATATCTATCAGGATGTAAAAACACGAAATCCTGGCACAAGAGCCCAAGTCGTGCCTGACTCCCCTCTGTCAGGAAAAACAGCTGCCTGATTTCTAGTTTGCCTAACTTTCTAAATGTTAGGCCTCACCGTATCAGGACTTAAAAACAAACCCAAGCTTCCTTCGCTGGGATTTGTGCCTGACCCCTTTGTCAGGACTTAATTTGCCTGCAGGGCTTGTGAGCTTGCCCGAATCCTTCTTGGGACTTGCAATCTGCCTGACTTCCCT
>NW_005055343.1:9757-11254 GCF_000277835.1 Geospiza fortis
ACGGGGACGGGGGAACTCGGCGTGGGGGTGGTAACGGGGGCGGCACCCGCACTGGAGGGAACGCCCAGAGTGGGGGTGGTACCCGCTGCGGGAAGGGGGCTATCAGGTGGTGTGGGGGAAGGGAAGGGAGGAGAAGGATCCCAGATACCATCACCGTCAAGAGAGCCTGAGGTGGAAGATTTTAAAATGCAAGTTTCCGTGGCCACGTGGCCGGCGCCATCTGGTTTCATAGCAGTCAAGGATAAACGAGGGTAGAGGGTGTTAGGATAGAGGGTTTGGAAAGAACGCAGACTAGCACGGCCAGTACTAGTCGGGAAAGGGGACGGGAGAGGACTGGAGGAGGCAGGTAGCGATCCTGTCTCTGCTTTCGGCAGTTTCCATCTCCAGACTTATCCCAAGGGGGAGGGGACGGGGGAGCAGGATCAGGGGGGTTGGGAGACAAAGGCAGGGATACAGAACTTTTAGAATCTTTAGAACCCTCTCCCAAAGCTTGAATCACCTTATAAATAGAGTGAAAAAGTGGATAGAACTTCCCCACCTGAAAATCACTTTCAGTCTGGAGTTGATACATTGTTTTCTCTACATTATCCCAAAATTCAACAGAAAAAACAGACTCAGCTGTAGCACCCGGAAAGTGCCTGAAAACCCAGAGAACAAGAACTTTCATATCATCCCTAGAGAACTTAACATTAGATTTAAAAGGACATTAGAAACTTGGGAAACAATAACTTTCTGCTCAGTGGATAACGTGAAACCCATTGAGCCCTCTCCCTCCTAAGAGAGAAAAGAAAGAAAAAGAAAATATAAAAAGGTGACAGACACCAGGCTATACTCACCACTTCGGTGTGCCAGAAAAAAAAAATCTCAGAGGACGTCTCGCTGAATCAGCTGGTCCTCGAAGCCACGAGGGTTATTGGCCACCCCCAGAGAACTCCCCCAGAAAACTGGGGTTTTTTCCCTCAGGGAACTGGAACACTGAGTGCAACTAAGAATCCAGAGGAGATCTAATGGAGACATTTTCAAAAGGCTAGATAAAGCCTCAAGGTCAGGACCCAGTTGTGCGCCAATTAAAAATGCGAGTGTTAAAGTGGTAAGCGCTGCTGCCTATCTCTTGTCCCCAGCAAGCCTCTCCTGTTGAAAGGCAGGTTGAGTTAACATTCAGGCAATGCAGTCAAACCTCCACTCAACACTTACCATAGCTGGCTCAGCAATAGAGGCAAGAAAGGCTCTTTTGCAAGGTTTTATTCCAACAGAATAACACAGTGGCTGAAGGACAAACCCAGGAAAAAGAGAATGAACCACGTGGAGCGGGCAGCTTATAAAGGGGAAGGGGTGGGCAGAGCGAAGGGGTGGGCAGAGGGGCCTGGTCTCCAGGGGTATGGGGCCACCAGGGGTACCAAGCCAGTGACAGGGGAAGGAGAAACCAGAGGAAGTTGGGACACCAAGTCCATGGGGGAGGCTGTTTTTCCCTTTGGGAGGGATGATTCTATGGTAGGG
>NW_005055343.1:12347-12888 GCF_000277835.1 Geospiza fortis
CACTTGCTCCATGTAGCACTGGTGGCATGGTGAGTGGAAGGAACCTTTCCTTTGAACATCCATCCCAGCACTGGTAGTCAGGGTGCCAGGAGGAGTTGCACTTCTGTACCAGTCACCTCTGAGGTGGCTTGGACTCCTTCATAGGCAGCCAAGATTTCTTTCTCTATTGGAGTGTAGTTGGCTTCAGAGCCTCTATAACTTCGACTCCAAAATCCCAGTGGTCAATTCTGAGTCTCCCCAGGTGCCTTCTGCCAAAGGCTCCAGGACAAACCATGGCTCCCGGCTGCAGAGTAGAGCATGTTCTTCACATCTGGTCTCGTCCTGACTGAGCCAAGGGCTACTGAATGAGCGATCTCCTGCTTAATCTGGGCAAAGGCTTGTTGCTGCTCTGGGCCCCAGTGGAAATTGTTCTTCTTGCAGGTGACCAGGTAAAGAGGTCTCACAATCTGAGAGTACTCAAGAATACGCATTCTCCAAAAGCCTATGGTACCTAGGAAAGATTGTGTCTCCTTCCTATTGGTTGGTGGAGACATAGCTGTGA
>NW_005055344.1:0-2739 GCF_000277835.1 Geospiza fortis
GTAGCTGTGTTAACCTCCTTATCAAACCTACATTCTAGGGCTAAAATGTTTGACCCATTGGCAAGGGGATGGCCCCATTGTTTGCTCTAAGGGTAACTGAGGCTCTGTTGTCTGCAGAATTGTGCAGCCATGGCTTCGATGGCAATTGATGGCAGAATTGTTAAAGTCTGGCATCAAGTTCTAAATGGATGACTAGCACTAGGCTGTTACAGTATGAAACCTGTTTAACAGAACAAGAGGATTTAGAATTGAGAACCCAGATTCTTGTTAAGTGGTCCCAAAAAAGGAGCCTTAAAGGAGGCTCACAACTGTATCCAGGTAACAGATCTCCACACCCAAGCTAGGGAAGATTTACAGGATACCCCTCGGCCAGATGGGGAAAAGGTGTTTATTGGTGGATCTTCAAGAGTAATAGGAGGAAAACAAGTCACTGGATATAGTAAAAGGAGGGGAAATGCAAGAAGAGGGGAAACTACCATGCACATGGTCAGCACAGACCACAGAATTGTATGCTTTAATAAAAGCCTGCAAATTGTATTAAGGAAACGTGGTGAATATATTTACAGATTCAAGGCATGCATGTGGGGTGGTACGTGCGTTTGGAAAACTAGGAGGAGAGGTTTGTAAACCTGCAGGGAAAAACTGTTTTCATGAGAGCTCAATTACTTTCCTGTTGAAGGTGGTGAGTTTACCAAAGGAGGTAGAAATAATACACGTTAGAGGACATCAGGCAGGGTACCCAGAAGAGACAATAGGTGTGAAAAATGCATATTATATGATTGGCTCTTCACAAATATTAAAATGAATACTCTATGTGTTATGTTAGAAAGTTATGCTGTATTAATCTCTTTTAAGTAGTGTGGTAAATATACTTTTTAGGCTATAGCATAATATTAAAATAGAAACTATGTGATGTAAGATACTTTTTTGTAACTAGCTCAAGGAATGGATAATATAATCAAGAAATTCTTCACATAGAGATAACAGCCACAAGACACCAAAATCCCCAAGAGAAGACTTATTGCCTCCTTATCGGAAAAGTCAGACTTCATGGGGACCAAGGCGATTGATTTACAAGATGAGGGGGGAAGTTGACAATAACCAGAGAACACCCTTTCTTTGAAAAGAATATTTGCATAATGTATGAGATATATGAATATGCAACAGGCTATTGCTTTTAAGGGTTGATCTTTTGTTAGTGCGGTGTGCTTTTGCTTGGCAGAAAGAGCAAAATGTGCCCAGACGTCTGTAATTCTTTGTTTTTTATTGTCCTGACTCTGATTGTCCAAATTCTTATTGCTCTATTTTTTTAATTACGATTTTATAGCTATTTTATTACTATTAATATTTTGAAATTTTAAAATAGGTGATTGGCATTTTTTACAATAGGTAATTAACTGGCCAATGGAGATGTTCAGAAAGCAGCACTTTTGCCAGAGGTCTCTGGGATCCTCTCTTTCCTACCTGTGGCTCAGCTATTGCTGGAGAGAGGGGGAAATAGTGCTGTCTTTTCAACCAGAGGAGTTGAGAAGTAATTAAAAGTGGTGGGGCAGAAGAAAGAGGGGAGAATTTATTTAAACAGTGGATGCCAGGACCTTTGACCCTGCAAATATTAAAACAAGTCCATGGGGAGAATCACTGGGACTCTTGAAGATTGACAGAGACCTTCCTCAAGATGTACTGGCTTGAGTCTTTTTGTTTTAGCAAAACGAGCTATTGAGATTGCAAGGTGGGGGAATGACCCTGGGCTATATGTCCTTTCCAAGGATGCTGGGTTTTGCTGAGATGTCCTGGGCGAGAGCGCTTAAGTATTTTCTGGTATATTGGAATATTACCAATATAGCCGGATGGGATGTGCCTGAGCTTGTCTGGCCCTTGCTGCTAAACCAAATAGTGGCAACTGTGGTGTTTTCACCCCAGAGACACTTTTGTCTAGCTTTGTGTTGCAGCTGGGTGCTTGGAGGCAAGTCCAGGCATGCAGGAGCTCTGGTGGTGGCAGGATGGAGCCTCCTCTTGAAGAGGGTCCGCTCCTCAGGTTTACCTCTGCTGGAGAAGTTTTAAGGCGATGGTGAAGGAAAGGAGTTGGTTCTGATGGAGGGTTTTGATCCAGAGCTTTATTCTGGCCTACAGGCCTCTGAATCCAGCAACAGCTCCAACAGAACTCCCTGAACCGCGTGGTTGCTGTTCCTTTTAACCCCGGGGAGAGGGGGAGGGAAGGGGTAGGAAGCCCACCAACCAGGTACAGGAGAGGAGGTCTTAGGGGACAAAGGACACCTGGATGGCCCAATGCCCCCCTGGGGGTAGAGGGCATCCTTTGAATCCGCCAATCACTCAACGCCCTTCTGGAATTCCAGGACTGACAGACAGTTCTCGGCAGGGGTCAGGGTGGGGAAAGGAAGGATGATTGACACACCTGGGAGGGAATCTTCAGGGGAGAAACCTGGGGTTCTGGGGTAAACCATGAAATCACGCTGCAACATCTCCCCCTTGTTTTGTTTAAAATGAAGAGGACTGGGTTTGGGGGGCAGAATGTTCGCCAAACCACAGTTGGTAAGTTGGTTCCTCTGTTGTCATCTTATTGTGAAGCTCCCATACCTTCCCAGTGATTTCTCATGGGCAGATCCTCACAGCTCTGACTCCTCCTTCTTCACAGCACAACCAACAAACTGCAGCTCTCCTCACAGCACAACCAACAAACTGCAGCTCTCCTCACAGCACAACCAACAAACTGCAGCTCTC
>NW_005055344.1:3772-6066 GCF_000277835.1 Geospiza fortis
GAGGGCGTGGTCCCAGCGCTGTTTTTCCTTATTTAGTCCTTTTGTTGTATTTTTTGTTAAGGTTTAATAAACCTTTTAAAATTTTTAAAGTGAGCAGTCATTTCTCACAGGAATGAGGGATTTGTCCTTACAAACAAACTGTGGATCTGCTGATAAATAAAGTTAAATACAGAGAGATGAAAGAAACAATGGAAAGAACCAGCATTTCCCCTGGGGTCTCTCAAATTGTTAGAGGACACAGCCTCCCTTTTATCCTAATTTCCTGACCACATTTCCCTCTCTCTTTCCCCATTGGCTGAGGTACTTGAGAGATACAGACTTCCCAAAATGCCTAATACCTAAGATCCCCTTCTAATGCATAACCTCCCCTCTTTTCCTTGTGTCAATCAGGGGAATTCCTATGGAATTTATGGTTCTCTTATAGCTCCATTTATATCAAGGACCCACCACCCTGGAGCCCTTGTTAACTTTTAAGGTGGGTCCAGATCGAGAGGAGGTGTGTTACCTGGTAGACACAGAGGCCTCTTGATTTACCTTCAATTTTATCACTAAGGGGGGAAAATTGTCAAAAAAGATCTTTGATTATTGAAGAGGTCATAGAAATTGTGGTTTCTTCTGTAGGCTTAGAAATTTGAAGGCATCTTTCTCTGAGGTAATTGTGGAAATTGTGGTAAATGAATTTGAAGATTTGATTCCTTTGTCATCTTGTGGTTTAGTGCAGAGCCTAAAGCTCCTGTTTGGAGGGGACCCACGCCCCTGTGCTTTTTGTGGGTTTTGTTGTGAAAAGCAAGAATTGACAGGTTTCAGTCCTGAAGCCAATTCTGCAACTCCTGTCTTGTGGGGAACCTTCCACCCACCAGTCTGTGGTCTGTTGTGAAGAACTAAAATTGGCAGGTTCTAATCCTGAGGCCAGTTCTGCAGTGGCTGTCTTGTGGGGATG
This sequence comes from Geospiza fortis, assembly GCF_000277835.1. Taxonomy (NCBI): domain Eukaryota; kingdom Metazoa; phylum Chordata; class Aves; order Passeriformes; family Thraupidae; genus Geospiza; species Geospiza fortis. Next base: position 4,713 of record NW_005055344.1, read on the forward strand.
GTGTTGTCCCAATGCAAGCCTAGGTTCCTCTGTGGGGGCTAGAGGAAAACTTTAGGGGAAAATATTTTGTTATCCTTCTTTGGTTAATTTATTAGTCGCCTTCCTACCCCTGGAGTTGTCTTGATTAAAAAAAAAATTGGGATAGGGAGCAATTGGTTACTAAAAGATGATTGACTACTAAAAAAGTGATTGATTATTAAGAAAAGCTTTAGGCAGTGGCATTGCTTGCCTCAGAACTCGATCATGTCCAAAAGGAAAACCACTCGAACAAAAGAAGCAAACTGATAAGGCAAACTGCTCCAGGGCAAAAAGCAGAAGCCTGCTAAAACCCTGAAATAAAAGCAACTCAAATGCCTAATTTACCGGCTGCAACCATTGCACAATTTTTTAAAAGCGGTCTCACTCCCTTTGCTGAACAATCAAATGGAGGAAACCCCACTAAAAAACCTATGAGAAACAACAAAAGTAGTGCAACAAGCACCTCATAGAATGAAAGCTAAAACTCCACCTAAGTTAATGCAATTAACAACTTGTTTCATTCAGGCATATTTTGCTGGGGAAGTTTGTTTCTTTTCTCTTTTCTTGGAATCTCAAACATCCCTGCACTGAAGATAAGGAAAAGTTTGAGAGCACAGAAACTGCAAGTAGCAAAACCACACCTAAATGTGATAACCATTTCTTCACATGGATTCTGTCACTTTGTGTTAGCCACAAGAAGTTTTTACTTCATTTTAATAATTGGTCAAGTGGGCCAAATTTTCACTTTTACAGGAACCTACCCACACGAGATGGAGCTGTGTGAAAACCAATGAAATTTAAAGTGCCACCATAATTGCTTGCGTTGTCAGTTTGTTAATGTTTGTGATTTGTTTGTGTTTTCATTGCAAGTGTGAAAAACACCAATCGCTTGTTTTAAAATTTAAAAGTTTAATAGTAATAAAATTGATATAAAAATAGTAATAAAAATTGTAGTAATAAGAATTTGGACAATCAGAGTTAGGAAAATAAAGGAGAATAAAACCAAAGAATTACAGACATCTGGGTGCATTTTGCTCTTTCTGTCAAGCAAAAGCACACCTTGCTAACAAAGGATTAACCCTTAAAAGCAATAACGTGTTGCATATTCATATATCTCATACATGATGCAAAAATTCCTTTCAAACAAAGGGTGTTCTCTGGTTATTGTCAACTTCTGCCCCTTAATCCTGTTGGCTCCTCAAAGTTGGGAAGGAGGTTGTCCTGGGTTGACTATATGATGCTTTTATCCCAAATCGTCTTGTTCTGTTTATGCTGAATAACAAGTTTTGCACCTTTAAGACTTGTTCCAGAGAGTGAAGGGGGGAGAGAAGAAGCA
>NW_005055344.1:6455-10179 GCF_000277835.1 Geospiza fortis
CTTCCGATAAGGAGACAATAATTCTTCTGTTTGGGCTTTTGGTGTCTTGTTGCTGTTATCTCCGTGTGAAGAATTTCTTGATTATCTCATCCCTTTCTTGAGCTAGTTTAAAAAGTATCTTACATTGCATAGTTTCTATTTTAACATTACATTATAACCTAAAACTATATTTTCCACACTACTAAAAAAAATACAGTACTACTAATTAATACATCATTACACATACAGTATTCTTTTTAATATCTGCGAAGAGCCAATCATATAATATGTACTTTTCACACAAGTGACTTGGTGGAAGATCAAATATTAGTAAAAGCATTCTACATAATCTTGAGTTTGATTTTTGTCTAACTTGTTTTGTCTTGTTACTGAAAAATGGTGAGGCTAAAGGTCTTATAGATGTATAATTTGTCTCAACCAATTTTATCCTGAAAGTTGATATAATAATTTATATATATTTGAAATCATACAAATATGTAGTAACCTTCCCAGTTCTGCCTGAGAAGGCTTTAAAATTATTATGATTTAGCTAAATTTTTTTAATTTACTAATTAGTGAATTAAAGAATTTTAACAAAAACTAAGCAAACGTTACGTGAGAAATGATTGAATCCCCCTTCCTAGAATGGGGCGGGGGTAGCCATGGACTGCAAATAGGACATGAATAAAATACAGAAAAGCCCTCTACCAGCTCTCAAACTAATGTACTGCTGAATTTCTTGCCATATGTCTTAAGAGACTATTTTAACTTTACCTCACTTCTCCTATTTATGCCAATCAGTGTAGTGACTATAACACATTCTGCAATACACATGCTTCTCAGTTGTTGTAGAGGAAGGGTTAAATGAAAGAGGTCGCTCTCTGGTGCAATTAGCGGGCCTGAGAAGCAAAGGTAAACAAAGCTAGTTCTCAGTCTTCCCCTGGGAAAGAATTAGGCTGTCCTTGGGGTGCAGCTGTCAGGAGATAAGGGAGATGGAAAACAGGAGCAGGAAGGTAGAAGGATCCCAGCTAATTAAACCAAAGGAATGCAGACCTGGGCGTGATAGACCGTTGACTGTGTGACCAATTATGAGCTCGCTTTTGGACTATTCATGAAGTTCATTATCCCTGTTATAAAAGGATGTATCGATGATCAATAAACGGGATTTGCTGATCAATTGCAGTCAAGTGTGGCTTTTCCCCCGCCGGTGCAACAGTTGTGGGTGCAGAATGTGATGAAGACAATTTGCTCACTGAAATTCAAGAGGAAAAAAAAGCTACTTGGGATAATACAACTAAGTTTGAAAGAGAATTAATTTCATTTTTAATCCCACCAGTAATAAAGCCACAGTTTCTAGTTTGTGTCAAGATTAAATTACAACAGTGCTATAATCTGTCTCCTGAAAAACAGAGCATAGCCCTGATGTAAGGATATGTTTGCATGAGAACATTTTGTATGAAAACACTGTGAAAAATTCATGTTATATGATTGACTCTTCACAAATATTAAAATGAATACTATATGTTTTATGTTGGAAAGTTATGTTGTATTAATCTCTTTTAAGTAACGTGGTAAATATAGTTTTAGGCTATAACATAATATAGAAATATAAACTATGCGATATAAGATACTTTTCTTACTAGCTCAAGGAATGGATAAGATAATCAAGAAATTCTTGACACAGAGATAACAGCAACAAGACACCAAAATCCCCAAGAGAAGAATTACTGCCTCCTTATCAGGAAGAAGGGAAGAACCAGACTTCGAGGGACCAAGATGAGGGAGGAAGTTGACAATAACCAGAGAACATCCTTTGTTTGAAAGGAATGTTTGCATCATGTATGAGATATATGAATATGCAACAGGCTATTGCTTTTAAGGGTTGATCCTTTGTTAGCGAGGTGTGCTTGTGCTTGGCAGAAAGAGCAAAATGCACCCAGACGTCTGTAATTCTTTGTTTTTTATTGTCCTTTATTGTCCTAACTTGGATTGCCCAAATTCTTATTGCTCTAATTTTTATTACTATTTTATAACCATTTTATTACTATTAAACTTTTAAAATTTCAAAACAAGTGATTGACATTTTTCACAATGTTTTGTATGTTCATTTTGTATCATAAAAACTAATCCTTCATAATGTATAGAATTATCCAGCAGAGTAGGAATGTCACTGATTTGCGGAAAAAAACTCCACAACTCGTAAAAGTTGCAAAGCCTATATGATTTATTTCAGTGCTGGATGCATGTAGGATAACTCCCCTGTGAAAAGTGCCAATCACTTGTTTTAAAAATTTTAAAAGTTTAATAGTAATAAAATGGTTATAAAAATAGTAATGTAATTGGAGTAATAAAAAATTGGACAATTAGGATTTAGGACAATACAAGACAATAAAAACAAAGAGTTACAGACGGTCCAGGTACCTTTTTCTGGGAAAAATAAGCCCGGAAAAGGACACACGTTAACAGAGGATTAACCCTTAAAAGCAATAGCCTGTGACATGTTCATTCACCTCATACATGATGCATAAATTCCATTCAAACAAAGGATTCTGTCTGGTCAGTGTCAACTTCTTCCTCTGAATCCTAATGGTGTCTTCAGGGCTGAGTGAGGCGGGAAGAAGTTAGTTTCTTCTGATAAGAGAGCAATAAATTCTTTTTCTCTGAAAGATTTAGGTGTCCTGTGGCTGCTATCTCGGAGCGAGTACTCTCTTAAAAAAAAGTATCTTGCATCGCATAGTTTCTATTTTAACAGTATGTTATAACCTAAAACTATATTTAACACACTACTTAAGAAAATTAATACAGCATTACTTTCTAACAGAGCACATATAATATTAATTGTAATATTTGCGAAAAGCCAATCATAAAATACGCATTTTTCACATCCCCCAAAGGACATGCACGCCCCCTAAAATTCCCAAGCCTATTTTATCCACTACCCTGTTGCATATGCATAAAAGACATATATATGATATAAACAGGGCAGGAGACTTTTCTCCTTTTAATGCCTTTATTAAAAGTGATCAGCTCAAGATTGGGAAGCCCGACGGTCTGCAGTCTCAGTCTTCTTTCCCAGCATGGCTCTGAGGAGGAGGATATGTGCAGCTTTGTCCACTAGGGACAGAGCTGGGGATCCAATCCTCGCGGGAGCGTCTGGGCGAGACCCTGGTCTTTCTCCACTTTTCACTGCTTCCCGGCTCCGGGTCCCGGCTCCAGATGGCTTCCTTAGTCAGGGCGAGGGGCTCAAAGGTTTTTCAGCATCTCTGCAGGCTCAGCACTCTGTTCCTCGTGTCCAGGCACCACTCTAATTTCCCAACTCTGTATTGGCTCGTTATTTTTGGGGGTACTTTTGGCATGTCCGACATTTCCCATGGTACGCTGGTCCCGAAATCTGCATATTCTAATGCCCCCCTCCCACGTCCTTACCCCTCACTGTCTGGGGAGAAGTACAACTTAGGCTCAGGCAGGGATTTACCAATACAAAAGGAGTAATTAGTTACAACGACCCATGATTACAATAACAAAACAGGTAGAATTCTACATCGGCACCAACTAGTCTGACTGGTTTTTCAACTCTTTTTTTTTCTACAAAAAAAATCGGCAGAATTCTGTTTATAACATATATATATATGTATTAAACTGTCTTATCAATTTCATCAGCCAGAGCAGTTTTTCAGTCACATAGTTGTAAGGTGGTGCTTGTAACCCAGATTCAGTTTTTCGTCTGATTGGTGGGGGGAAGGGG
>NW_005055344.1:10248-12882 GCF_000277835.1 Geospiza fortis
GGGGGGGCAAGGGGATGGGTGCTCTCCTTATCTCTCTTCAGCTTGGATTCTTGCATTCCTTTCTAAGAAACCTTGAATCTCCTTTGTTCTCTCTGCAGGCCTTTTTGCGAGCACACAAGTTAGCAGTCTAAACAAGTTTAAACAACAGACTCCAGCTAAATCCAAGATTGGTTTCTACCCCAAGTTAAATTTCTAACCCACTGTCTCATCACCTATGAAATTCTTCTGACTAGACATGAATGCAGTCAACAAGAAAACACACATCCTCAACAAACCCATTTACATTTATTCCAGGGTGCAAAGTTAATCAATTATACTACAAGAGCTGGGAATCCTCTTGAAACTTGGCTGATTGACACATGTTAATACATGTACCTGTTGAGGCTACCCCTCTATTGAAATTTAAAAATGAAGACCTGCTGTATAATTCTAAAACTAATGTCAAAACATATTGAACCAACATTTAAGAGGTAGAATATTGTGATATCCCTCTGTCCTAGGGTGATGTTATGATGCTTGTATCCCCATTCATGCGTTCTGTTTATGCTGGATATTATGTTCTGTGCCTTTGAGACTGGCTCTGAAGAGTGAAAGTTTTGTTTGGGTTTTCTTATCAGCCTGGCGGGACACAGAGACAGGGCAGTACATAGTGCTGCTTTTGCTCTTTTTTTTCCTTTGGCTTTTCACTTTGCTTTCTTGCTCTTGCTTCTGCTTTGCTTCTGCTTGCTTTTGCTTCTGCTCATTAGCTAGTTTAGCTAAACAGTCCAAATTTCTTCCTGGACTGTTTCTCCTTTCCTTTTTTTTTTTTGACCAACTCGAACCTGCTCTGGACTGGGACCTGGGAACACCGAGAGTTTGCACCTTGTGGCTGCAGCAGCTGCCCCAGCGCCAGAGGGACTGAGAACAGAGCGACCACCCCCAAGAGAGAGAATTTCTGAATTTGTCATCTTTTTTCAGAGTGGTGTCACCTGGTATTGTTCATTCTGTGTGCTGGGGGGTGCTGTGCCTGTTAAATAAACAGGTTCTTTCCACTCCTCTCCGAGGAATTCTTCCTGAACCAGTTGGGGGGAGGGGCTGTGTGTGTTTGCTTACTGGAGGGGCCCCTTTGGAGATTCTCTACCAAATTTGCCCTAAACCAGGACACCCTCACACCCACTACCCATTAAAAAAGCATTTATTCCTTGTATTCACAGGGTTGGTGCACTGACTAATGATAATTGGGTTCATAATTAAAATTGAATTTTCATTTTGATCTATTGGATACTGTATGATTACTTATGTCATTGCTTCTGCTGTTTCTATCTTTTCTCCTATTATCTTTCTTCATCATCTCTGTGGAGAACCCATAAACTGAAGAAGATTGCTAGGAAAAAGACATTACAATGTTTGAGTCACGGGGTGGATGTCAGAGACTGAAATACTTCATGCCTCAAACACTGATATAAAGTTTTGCTCATTATAACAAAAACGGTATTCACCCCAAGACAAGAAGCTACAACCAAAGAAGCCCCCCTGAAGATAGCTGACTGGGACTTTGGACTGTAAATTAAACAACTAAGATTAGATAAAAGGAAAACCCATTCTACAATCATCTCATGCCTAGAACAAACAAGGCTGAAAGAGAGGGAGGCATCCACAAGAAAGCCAAACACAGCAGAGATTCTTCCCTGACTGAGTTTTGGGTGGAGGAGACCACAGCCCACAGAAGCCAGGTTTACACAGCCTCCCACCTGAAACTAGGCGAGGGTGGAAATAAGTGATGTATATTAAAAACAATACGTGGCCAGGATACTGTCTCTTGTGAAATCTCTTCGACAGGAAGCTTGGCTGGCACAGACCCTGCCTTTGGACTTTGCTGTTCATAACATCCAATCAGGAGACTGGGTCCTAGTTAAGGAGCAGAAAGAAGCACCACTGGTAGCAAAGTGGTATGGACATTTGCAAGTGTTACTGACCACAAAAACAGCCATCAAGACAGCTGAACACAGGTGGACCCATCACACTCAGGTCAAGGTGTCTAAAGCCCCGGAGATTTGGATATTTCAGCTGGAGGAGAAGGACGGGAGAATGTGAATGACACTCCACAGGAGTGCACCAGAGCAGTAGCCAGTATGTGGACATTGGGGGAAGCCTTGTGTGCCTACCCACAGACTGTCTGCTGAAATAGTCTGTATGGACATCCCTCCTTTCGCATCTCCAGTTACTGAGGGGCTAATCGTTGCTGTCATTGTTTTTTTTTTTTTTTTATGTTAAGTTGTTTCTGTGCATTCACTCGCCACAGGTGGTAAGGAAGACATGAGAATTAGATTAAGTGATTAGATGACATCATTAGAATGTTTTTCTTAATAATCATACCCTTATATTGTCAGTTAGGTTTGGGCTAGAGGTGGGAGAATCGTTCTTTACCCCTAGGAGAAGAAGTAGCAAAAACCTTTAACCTTAGCAATTGTTGGGTCTGCAGAGGGCCAGGAGGATCTCAAGACTGGCCATGGGTGGCCAGCCAACTCAATCCTAAATGGTGGGTCTGCACCCTGAGTGAGGTCCATAATGGAATTGGATTTTGGGGTGAAGAAGGAAGTCCATGGTGACTTATTGAGATATTGGTATACGCAAGACAGATGATGGACTTTGGAC
>NW_005055345.1:0-2700 GCF_000277835.1 Geospiza fortis
AAATGCCCCAAAAAAGGCAGAGAAATGGCCCCTAAAAAGGGCAGAAAAAAGCCCAAAAAGGGCAGAGAAATGCCCCAAAAAGGACAGAAAAAATGGCCCAAAAAGGGCAGAGAAAATGTCCCAAAAAGGGTAGAAAAATGCACCAAAAAAGAGCAGAGAAATGCCCCAAAAAGAGCAGAAAAAAGCCCCAAAATGCAGAGAAATACCCCCAAAAATGCAGAGAAATGTCCCAAAAAGAGCAGAAAAAAGCCCCAAAATGCAGAGAAATGTCCCAAAAAGGATAAAAATATGCGCCAAAAAAGGGCAGAGAAATGCCCCAAAATAAGGCAGAGAAATGGCCCAAAAATGGCAGAGAAAAAGCCCAAAAATAAGGCAGAGAAATGCCCCCAAAAAGACAGAAAAATGCCCCCGAAAAAGAGCAGAAAAAAGCCCCAAAATGCAGAGAAATACCCCAAAAAGAGCAGAGAAATGTCCCAAAAAGGATAGAAAAATGCGCTCAAAAAGGGCAGAGAAATGGCCCAAAAATGCAGAGAAATGTCCTCCAAAAAACGACAGAGAAATGCCCCAAAAAGAGCAGAGAAATGTCCCAAAAAGGATAGAAAAATGCGCTCAAAAAGGGCAGAGAAATGGCCCAAAAATGCAGAGAAATGTCCTCCAAAAAACGACAGAGAAATGCCCCAAAAAGAGCAGAGAAATGTCCCAAAAAGGATAGAAAAATGCGCTCAAAAAGGGCAGAGAAATGGCCCAAAAATGCAGAGAAATGTCCTCCAAAAAACGACAGAGAAATGCCCCAAAAAGAGCAGAGAAATGTCCCAAAAAGGATAAGAATATGCGCCAAAAAAGGGCAGAGAAATGCCCCAAAATAAGGCAGAGAAATGGCCCAAAAATGGCAGAGAAAAAGCCCAAAAATAAGGCAGAGAAATGCCCCCAAAAAGACAGAGAAATGGCCCAAAAATGGCAGAGAAATGTCCCAAAAAGGACAGAAAAATGCCCCCAAGAAAGAGCAGAAAAAAGCCCCAAAATGCAGAGAAATACCCCAAAAAAATGCAGAGAAATGTCCCAAAAAGGATAGAAAAATGCGCCAAAAAGGGGCAGAAAAATGCCCCAAAAATGGCAGAGAAATGTCCCAAAAAGGATAGAAAAATGCCCCCGAAAAAGAGCAGAGAAATGGCCTAAAAAGGGCAGAAAAATGCACCAAAAAAGGGCAGAGAAATGTCCCAAAAATGGCAGAGAAATGCCCCAAAAATGGCAGAGAAATGCCCTGAAATGTCTGAAATTAACGCAAAGAAACTGCACAATTTGGGAGGGCAGAGACACCCCAAAACCATCAGGGCAAGACACCCCAAAAAGCAGAGAAATGACCCTAAAAAACCAGATAGAAACACCCCAAAATTGGTCAGAGATGTTGGGAAATGTCTTAAAAGAGATGAGAAGAGAAACCCCCCCAAAAAAACCAGGGAGAAATTCTTAAAAATGTCCCAAAATGGTGACACCTAAACTGGGCAGAGATATCCCAAAAAAACAACCAGGGAGAAACTGCTCAGAACCCACAGAAATGCCCCAAAATGGTGATATCCTTAGGGGGGCAGAGACACCCCCAAAATGCAGAGAAATGACCCCAAATCAGCCTTGAAATCCTAAGAAATGCCCCAAAACAACGGAGGAGAAACGTCCTAAAAACCCAGACGGAAAATGAGGAGGAAAACCCCAAAATAATGACATAGACACCTCAAAATGGCCCAAAATGAGACAAAACGTCTGAAAATGGTCAAGGAAACCCTAAAATGAGGTAAAATGCCCCAAAATAGTCAGGAAGAAACACCCTAAAAATGGCCATAAAGAGGGAATTTTAAATGGGGAGAAACGCCCCAAAACAGCGGAGATTTTTGAGGTAGAGAAAGCCCAAAATGTCTGAAAATAGAGTTTACAAAATGAGGAGCAACATCTCAAATCGACCAGGCAAAAAAAAAAAAAAAAAAAACCAACCTTAAAAAGCAAAAATTCACCCTAAAAAGGTCAGGAAGAAACGGCCCAAATCGAGCGCGCCAAAATGAGGAGAAACGCCCTTAAATAAAGAGGTGAAAACCTCTTAAAAATGCCTCAAAATTCAATAAAACATCCCAAAATTGCTGGGTAGGGATAGTCCTAAAACAGGCAGACATTCCCCCCCAAAAAAATGATGTTTTGAAGAATTTTGGGGTCCCACAAAATGAAGAAATTTGTCCCCCCCCCTTCCTCACGTCCCATCCCCCACAAACGTCACCGAAAAACGCCCGAAATGCCCCAAAATGGCGCTGTCGGAAAAAGCAGCTTCAAAACCTCCCTCAAAACGGCCCCAAATCTTTTTGGGGTACCCCCAAAATCCTTAAAACCTGCTCAGGTTTTAAAATCTCCCCTCTTTTTTAAAAACGTCCCCATTGGCAACTCCAAATTTTGGGGAATTTTTTCCACTTTCAGGCCTTGAGTTTCGCCCATTTTTTTCCCCACCCCAAAATCGGTTTAAAATCGAATTTTTGATGTTTTCCAGTCCTGAATTTGTCGGGTTTTACCCCAAAAGAGGTTTTGGGACCCCTCCCCATTTTTTAGGGTGGGGTTGGGAGTTTTTTCCACCCCCAGGGACTTCCCCAGATGGAAGGGAGGCGAAACTGAACCCGAGCAGGCAGGAAATAAGGGAGGGGGTGGGGTGGATTTTTGGACGGG
>NW_005055345.1:6945-7683 GCF_000277835.1 Geospiza fortis
GGGTCCCAGTCCCTTGGGGCTCGCTGTGGGGGAAGTGCTGTCCCCTATGGCGTCCTCCTCCCCTCAGGGTGTGTCCCAGCCCTGTGGACTCACTGTGGGGGTATCCTGTCATCTCCGGATGTTCCGCTCCTCTTGCAGTCCCTCAGTCCTTTGGGTGACATCGTGTGGGGGTCCCAGCCCCTCAGTGAGGGGGCCACCCGCACCCACAGGCCCTCAGCCCCTCAGGTAATGGCGGAGGGGGGCAGCCCCTCTGAAGTCACCGCGGGGGGGCCCCGGGCCACATTGGGGAGGTCCCAGCCCCTCTATACTCACTGAGGAGAAATGGAAATCGCGTCTCCTCCGGGAAGGGGTCCTGCCCGCCCTCACGGTCCCTCAGCCCCTGAGGGAGGGTCCTTGTCCCTCAGGTGACATCGTGTGGGGGTCCCAGCCCCTCTATACTCACTGAGGAGGGAGGTAAATCCTGTCTCCTCCGGGGAGAGTCCTGACCGCCCCCGCGGTCCCTCAGCCCCTGAGGGAGGCTGACATTGGGGGAGTCCTAGCCCTTCTGTATTCACTGAGAAGGGGGAAAAATCCTGTCCCCTCCGGAGGGGGTCCCGCTGCCCTCACGCTCCCTCAGGCCCTGAGGGAGGGTCCCAGTCCCTCAGGTGACAGTGTGGAAGGGAACCCTTCTCCTCCGGGAGGGTCCCACCGCCCTCACGGTCCCTCAGCCCCTCAGGTGATAGTGTGGAAGGGAACCCG
>NW_005055345.1:9700-10245 GCF_000277835.1 Geospiza fortis
AGGGTGTTTGGGGGGGCGCATTTGGGGTGCTGTGCCCCCCCCCCCGAGGTGACACAGCTGCGTTTGCAGGTGGAGGAGTTCGGGCAGAGCCGCCCCGGGTGTCGGATCCGGTTTTTCTTCAACGTCAATCCCTATTTCCAGAACGACTTCGTGGCCAAGGAGTTCGTGCGTGGCCCCTCAGGTTGGGGCGGGGATGAGGGGGAACCCGAGAGGGGGTTTGGGGGGCTCCAGAGTGACCTCACGCGCTGTTGTCCCTCCTCTCAGGGCACCTGGTGTCCCACTCGACCCCCATCCGGTGGTGGCAGGGCCAGGACCCCCGCTCCGGCCCCCACAAGGGACCCCCGGGCCCTCGGAGCTTCTTCGCTTGGTTTGGGGATCACAGCTTCCCCGCGGGGGACCGCGTGGCTGAGGTGAGCCCGGTGCTCCCAGTGCAAACCAGTGCCACCAGTGCCACCTCCCAGTGCTCCCAGTGCTCCCAGTTCCACCTCCCAGTGCTCCCAGTGCCACCAGTGCCACCAGTGCCACCTCCCAGTGCCACATGCCAG
>NW_005055345.1:11967-12880 GCF_000277835.1 Geospiza fortis
AATCTCCCCCACCCCTAAATCCCTCCCCCACACCCACCCACCACACCCTAAGGGGACAAACACAACCATTTCCTGACCATTTTTGTACATTTTGGGTTAAAAACTTGTAAAATTTGCTTTTTATATCTAAAGTTATATTATAATAAAGAGAAAGTTTTTAACAGATTTACGGAGTTTTCCCCTTGAACCCCAAGGGAGTTCGGGGGGGATTTCAGGGTGATTTTCCTCCCCTGGCTCCTCCTCCGTGACCCCTCCTCAATTCCCGCTATCTCCCACAATTTGTGGTGGAAGTTTCCCCCTCATCCTCACCGGTCCCGGTGCTCCCTCGCCGTTTCCAGCCCGTTCCCGGTGCCTCCATCCCCCTGGTCCCGGGTCCCCCCTCATTTCCAGCCCGGTCCCGGTGCCCCAGCCTGGCTCCGGTCCCAGTCCTGGTCCAGTTTCCGTTCCCGGTCCCCATCCCAGTCCCGATCCCATTCCTGGCCCCGTTCCTGGTGCCCCAGCCTTGCTCGGGTCCCATTCCCTCTGTTGCTGTCCCGGTCCCGTTCCCAGTTCCCATTCCCAGTTCCCATTCCTTCCTGGCCCTCCCATTCCCGGTGCCCCAGCCTCGCTCCAGTCCCGATCCCAATCCTGGTCCCGGTCCCGTTCCTGGCCCTGTTCCTGGTGTCCCAGCCTCGCTCCGGTTCTGGTCCCGATCCCGTTCCCAGTCCCGCTATCCCAGCCTCACTCCAGTCCCAATCCCGATCCCGGTCCTGGCCCCGTTCCCAGTGTCCCAGCCTCGCTCCGGTCCCAATCCCGATCCCGGTCCCCTTCCCGCTATCCCAGCCTCGCTCCAGGTCCAGTTCTCGATCCCGGTCCCAATCCCATCCCCATTCCCACTGTTCCAGCCTCGCTCCCAGTCCCAATCCCGATCCCG
>NW_005055346.1:0-580 GCF_000277835.1 Geospiza fortis
GACATTGGGGACACTCAGGTCGGGGCACGGGGACAGCCAGGAGAGCTGGGGACATTGGGGACACCGCGGTCAGGGCACAGGGACACTGGGGATAGCTGGGGGACACTCGGGGACACCCAAGGGACAGCCAGGGACACCCCAGTGTCACCCCAGAGACATCCAAGGACATCCAGGGGACACCCAGGGACACCGGTGTCACCCAGCTCAGGGGACAGTAGTGTCACCCCGGGGACACCCGGGAACCCCAGAGCTGCTCAAGGACCCCCAGTGTCACCCCCAATGCCACCCAGGGACACCTGGGGGACCCACAGTGACCTCAGTGCCACCCACCCTCGGAGAGCCCGGTGTCACCCGGGGGCACCCAGGGACCCAAATGTCACCCAAAGAAGCCCAGGGGACCCCGATGTCACCCCAGTGTCACCCAGGGGACCCACAGGGACACCCAGGGACCCCCCCATTGTTCCTGTTGTGACCCCCCCCGTTTTTGGGGTGTCCCCCCCTCACGTTGACCACGAGGAAGTTCCAGGTTTTGTCATCGAAGGCGGCGGCCTGGGGGTCCTGGGGGGGCAGGGGGGGTCAC
>NW_005055346.1:2183-3453 GCF_000277835.1 Geospiza fortis
AGGGTTTGGGGGCGGTTTTGGGGTCAGATCCGGCAGTTTGGGGGTTCGGGGTTGGGTTGGCTCCAATTTTGGCACCGAATCGAAGATTTTATCCCAAATTAGTTTTATAGAAATTCCCTTTTATAGCCGAATTATATCCAATTTATTTTATATCAAAACCCTTTTATATCCAACTTATTTTATATCAAATCCCTTTTCTATCCAATTTATTTTGTATCCAATCCCTTTTATATCCAATTTATTTTTTATCCAATCCTTTTTATATCCAATTTATTTTATATCAAATCCCTTTTATATCCAATTTCTATCAAATTCACTTTATATCAAATCCTTCTTACACAAAATTTATTTTATACCAATCTCCTTTGGTATCAAATTCCTTTTATACTGAATTTATTTTATATCAAACTCCTTTTATACCAAATTTATTTGTCAAATCCTTTTATAGTAAATCCCTTTTATATCCAATTTGTTTTATATCAAATCCCTTTTATACCCAATTTATTTTATACCAAATCCCTTTTCTATCGGATTTATTTTATATTTAATCCCTTTATACCAAATCCTAAATATAAAATGTCTTTTATGTCAAATTTGTATCAAATCCTTTTCTATCAAATCCCTTTTATACCCAATTTATTTTATACCAAATCCCTTTTCTATCGGATTTATTTTATATTTAATCCCTTTATACCAAATCCTAAATATAAAATGTCTTTTATGTCAAATTTGTATCAAATCCTTTTCTATCAAATCCCTTTTATACCAAACCCTTAATCCCAAATTCCCTTTATATCAAATCCTTCTACACCCAGCCCTTTTATATAAAATCTATTTTACACCAATCACTTTTATCCCAAACTCCATTCCACACCGAACCCCGGCATCCCAAATTTCCATCAAACCTCTTCCCATCAAACCTTTTTATACCAATCCCTTCATCCCAAATTCATTTTATATCAAACCCCATTTCTACCAAACCCTTTCATAAAAAATTTATTTCACATCGATCACTTTGAAAACTCCGATTCACACCCAGCCCGGGCGTTGAATCCTGACCTGTGTCCTGGGCTCCGGGCTGGGGGTCCAAGGAGTCCTGGGGGGGTCTGGGGTGGATCCCGGGGGGCTCAGGGTGCCCGGGGGGGGTCTCAGAGTGTCCCAGGAGGGTCTGGGGTGGCTCTCGGGGGTCTCAGAGTGCCCATGGGGGGTCTGCGGGGGTCTCAGACTGTCCCGGGGAGGGTCTCAGAGTGCCCCAGAGGTCTCAGGGTAT
>NW_005055346.1:6272-7385 GCF_000277835.1 Geospiza fortis
GAGGACTGGACCTGGGAGTACTGGGCGTACTGGGAGTACTGGGCCATGGTCTGCTCCGCGTAGGCGTCGTACGCCGAGGCCGTGGCGTAGGAGCGGACGCGGTAGCGCTTGTAGTAGTCGGCCATCCCGCCGTAGGCCTCATCGTAATACACGGCCTCCCCATAGCCCGCGGTGTAGGGAGTGCGCACGGCTCCGTACTGCTCGTTATAGGCCTCGGCAAAGTCCGCCACTTGCCCCGGGCGATCGACCGGGCACTCCTTAGACCAGTGCCCCTCCTTCCCGCAGCGGTAGCAGCCGCCCTTGTCTCCCCTCCCAGCCGGCTGGTGGACAGCTGCACGCGCATCCGCTTGCCTTGGGGAGAGGGAGACGCGGCGTCACCCCCGGGCACCGCGCCCAGCCTGGCCCGGAGCCTCGGGCATTGGGCTGTGGGATCCCCCAGAGTCACCCTGGTATCAGGCCATGGGATCCCCCAGTGCCATGGGCACTGGGCCACAGGATCCCCTGGAGTCACCCCAATATCAGACCATGGGATCCCCACAGTGGATCCCAGCACTGGCACAAAGCCGTGGGGTCCCCCAGAGCCGCACTCCCACCAGCACCAGGCACAGAGACTCCCAGAGCCGCCCCCTGCTCTGGCACTGCGTTGTCACACAGGGCTGGCACCGCACTGCGGGGTCCCCAAGGAACATCTCTGGCATTGGCAATCTGTGTGGGTCCCCTCAGTGTCACCCTGGCACTGTTGGAGGCCTCCAAAATCTCCCAGCACTGTGGGGTTCCCCAGAACTGCCACCACCCCTTGGGGACCCCTAAGAGCCACCTGTGGCCCAGCCAGGTGAGGGACATTTGGGGACACGGAGGAGGTGACAACCCCCAGACCTTCCTGCACACAGACCGAGGAGATGAAAGCCCAGGAGCTGCTTTGTTTGGGGTCCCTGTCAGAGGCACAAACTCCAGCCATTGTTTTGTTATTCAGTTATTTAATTATTGTTCCAAGATTAAACGATATCGAGGATCAGAACATCTGAGACCGTGCGGCAAAGCTGGGCTGAGGCTGGTGGTCCACGGGACCCCCAGAAATGGCACCAGCACCATGGCACCCCCAAGATGTGGCAG
>NW_005055346.1:7504-8818 GCF_000277835.1 Geospiza fortis
CGGGGGGAGCGAGTGGGACAAGGGGAGCCAGTGGGACACGGCGCTGGCTCCCAGCCCTGTTTTCCCCCAAATTCCAGCAGCACAGGGACACCACCAATCCCATGAGGTGGCCCCAGAGGCGGAACTCACTCTGACCAACCAGTTTGGGGTTAATTCCCCAGAATCCCTGCAAACTCCAGCGCTGTGGAGCCACTCTGCCCCGACACGGAGCCACCACAGTGTCGCCAGCCCTGATGAGGGCACAGGGACAGCACCTGGCACCATCCCCAGAGCAAACATTCCGGCGCTCCAGGATGAGAATAGGTCCCGAATACAGCACCAAACACAGAGTGGGGCCGGTAACACCAAAATCAGCCAAAATCCTCCCGGATCAGAACCTCCCCGTGCCCCCAGCCCCGCGGCTCACCTTGGAACTCGGTGTTGTCCAGCCCCCGGATGGCCTCCACTGCATCCTCGGCCCGCTCCATGTGCACGAAGGCGTAGTCCTTGACGATGTCACATTCGATGACGGGGCCGTACTCCTCGAACTTGGCGCGCAGCTCTAGGTTGGTGCAGGCGGGGCTGATGTTGCCCACGTGCAGCTTGGTGGAGGCCTTGCTCTTGTTCTTGCTGGCCTCCACATTGATGCAGACGCCGTGCAGCTTGTGGGGTTGGGCCTCCACATTGATGGAGTCGCCGTGCAGCTTGTGGTGGTGCAGGTTGCGGATGGCGTCCTCGGCCGCCGTCTTGTCCTCGATGTGCACGAAGCCGTAGTTCTTGATGATGTCGCACTCCAGCACCTTCCCGTACTGCTCGAACAGGGAGCGGATCTCCTGCTCCGTCGCCTCCCGCGGCAGGTTCCCGATGAACAGCTTCACCATCGCGACCCGCCTGAGTGGGGCCAGGGAATGGGGGGCTCGGTGAGACCCTCCCCGCACAACCCCCGGTCCCGCTGAGGGGTCGGAGGCACTCCAGGGATGGGGAAGGTTCCCCCCTCCTTTCATGGATCCTCCTCCGGCTGATTCCCGATGGGACCCCCCTCACCCACAGGGACAGGGGGGCTCCTCAGGGCACCCTGAAGCAGAGACCCCCTCAGGAGAGACCCCCCCCAGGCCCGGGCTCCTCACAATAAGCCGGGAGACCTTCAGGGATCCGAGCGGAGTCTCAGCCCCGGTTGTGCTCCGTGAGCCCCCAGCCCATGGAGGGGAACCCGGGTCTCCCCCAGACCTCATCCCGCTCCCATCCCGGGTCTGAGCCCCTTCCTAGGCGCCTTCCCGAAGCCGCGGAACCCCGTGCAATGCTCGCCCACAGACAGCAGGGCCCCGGTTTCTCCCA
>NW_005055346.1:12432-12844 GCF_000277835.1 Geospiza fortis
CGGGGGGTGGGGGAAGGGCGGACGGAGGTGCTCGAGGGCTGGGGGAACGGAGGACGGGCGGTTTGGGGAGATCTGGGGGTGCCGAGTCCCTCCCACGGCGCTTTGGGGTGCAGGAGCCCTCCAAGGGGGGTTTGGGGGTTCAGGAGGGCGTGAGAAGCGGTTTTGGAGGTGCAGGACCCCTGGCCGGGGGAATTTGGGGGTTCAGAGCCTCGCCCGTGGCAGTTTTGGAGGTGCAGGACCCCTCCAAGGGGGGTTTGGGGGTTCGGGACCCCATGAGAAGCAGTTTTAGGGGTGCAGGACCCCCTGGCAGGGCGGGTTTGGGGGTTCAGAGCCTCAGGAACAACTTTTGGGGCTGCACAATCCCTCCCACATCATCTCCGAGCCCTTCCCTGGCAGCCCTGCAGGTTCCAGG
>NW_005055347.1:0-6367 GCF_000277835.1 Geospiza fortis
AATTGGAGAGATCCCAGGGGAATGCCCTGTTGTGGTGCGTTTGCATTTTTATATTAATTATATTGTTCTGTAAAGTTGGTTTGTTCTACTCGCCCTCCTTTAAGTTAAAATGGTTCTGCCCCAAGTTTCTGTGTTCCCGCTCTCCCCAAAGACTGTTTTATGCCAATCATCTCTCCCCTCCCCAGTTCCTATGGTTACCTATGTCAGTTATTTTTCCCCTCCTCTGTTTCCAAGCTGACTTCGATGTATCCAGTTTGGTTTCCCCTCCCAGCTGCCCTGCCAGTCACTCCTTGCCCCCACCTTTCTCTCCAGAATCTTCTCCTTGGGGCTTGGAGTGATTGGACCAGGGGCCGGGTCCCCACCTACACTATGTCTGTATTGGTTCTCCCCTTACATTATGAATATGTATCTGTAATTTTATTTGACTGATGTCGGGTGCCTCCTCCCACTCTGTATCCCTTATAACCCCATTGCACCCGACCCTCGGGGTCAATGTTATAGACTTTCTCTTGGCTCCCTGTTTGTTTGCTGCCCTGAGTTGGATTATAAATAAACTCGGACTTGCCACGAATGGAGAGTCTTCTCTTCTTCCCGTCGGCAGCAGCGTAGTGCCAGTTCCATCCCTGACGGAGATGTCCCCCTTGCTACAACGCGGGGGATTTCCCTAGGCACTGTCCCCTTGTGCCCCAGGTGCCAAGGCACTCAAGTGTGGGACAGTGCCCCATAGGCTGCAGCGGATTTGCTGGCCGCTGGCCGGGACGTTTGGATTTACGGCAGCATCCCTGCAATGCCCCATGGCCTCTCCCTCTATTCAAATAAAGAAAAAGGACTCCTCTGTCTCCTTTTTGGACATAAACCTCTGATGTTTGTGGATTAATTTTTTTAACAACTTCTTGACTCAAATTTATACTGCTCTATCTTGTCTTCAGGCTTCAGTGTGTTTGGCATGGAGCATTCAGTCATTAACTGTTCAGAGGCTCTCGCTGTGCAATGTTGGTCTCTGACGATTCTTCAGGGGCTGTTTTGTAGGTTCTGAACCCCTCTCTGTTGTCCTGTACTTGGCAGGTTGTCCTTGTGAATCCTCACCTCCACTTTTCTGTCCTGGAGAAGGTTCCTGCCAGAGCTGAATGAGATTTGATAACAAGATGGTGAGGGACAAACTTCAGTCCTGTTGCCTGTATCCTGAGTTTTCCATAGCCTATGGAATTGCGTCGTGAGAAATGTTAAATTAACCAAAATTCATTGCACATATTGACCTGCCCTCTTCCCTCCACAAGCCCAAGCAAAACAAAAAAAGATTGTGAAAGCACCTGAAACCTTTTGTATTTTTATTGTGCATTCTTTAAGTGCTCAAAGATACCACACAAGACTGAATGGATCATATGGATCATGTTGTCCATGCATGGCACATGTAAGAGGCAGACAGATCCCTGAAAATTTTCCTAGGTTAACTCAGACACAAATTCCATCAAATAGTATATCTCATTATAGACAAAGCAAAGCACAGAAAGTATCTCTCATCACACAGAAGAAAGGCACTGAAACTGAGAAGGAACTGAAACAGACCTTTTCAAACTCTATTTCACAAAAAATATTGTGTGCTTCTCACAGCTCTTAGATTAAAAATTGTATTAATCTAGTTAGGGATCGTCATCTTAACGTTCCCAATTCCGATGAGATTCAAGTGTAGCTTTCAAAAAGTAGGTACAAAGGAAATGAACCAACCTCCTTTTTATCTTTCAAAATAAATTCATGGCCAGACCAAGTTGTCACAGATTACTCTTCTTTCTTTCATGTATAGATGCATACAAATTAGTGAAGTAATTCTCAGAGGATGAAAATAAGTTGTCAAGATCATAATCCACTTCAAAGGTAGGTCTCTCTCCAAAAATTACAAGAGCAAGAAATACAGCAAAGTGTGCAGTCAGTCCCCATATCTTGAATGACTTTCTGTGTTCCTGGTCATGGTATATAAAGCAGTGTATGCGAGTTGAGTACCCTGAGGAGGTTTTATAAGAGAAGGTCTTGTAATTTAAGGGCTTGACAAAGTACTCCAAAGGCACAACAAAAACCTCGCTCACTTCATCTGGGTTAGGAGTGACCTGGAATGTATCCTCTATAAATCCTACAACTGGTGTCACCAAGTTATTCATCTAAAAAGAGAGAGAGGAAAAAAACCCAATAAATAAGTAAATTTTAAAAAATCAACAAAACCCTCATACACTTATGTTTGTACCAAGTAAAAATGTTCATTACTTAAAAAAACATTTCATTGTTACAAAATGAGTACAAGAAGCCTATGAACTGTTTTCAACTGCAATGAAATTTAGTCCCCCTAATGGCAATCTATGTAATTTGACTTGAAGAATTTGAAGTCATATTTTTGTATTGTCAAAAATGACTTTACAAATACTCTGTTCATCTTGTATAATCACAGAGCAGTTAAAAAGGCTTGCTAGTTTGCTACAGAAGTACAAAAGCATGCATGCTTTCCCATGGGTCTTCCTTATTGATGGTTTTTAATTCTGATTTTAATCCATATTTTCCCTATCATTCATCCTATTTATGTATTGTTTTCCCGGGATATAGGAATTTTCCAGAATATGGAAATATTTTTCTATAGGTACAGAAATATTATTGCAATGTATTTAGCCATAAAATGTAACACTTTTTGAAACACCTTATTTATGGACATTTTAATTCTAAATGTAATCCCTGCTTCCATGGGAAGGGAAAATCACTGAAATCTTGCATCAACAGAACACCAGAATTCTTTAGGATACATTGCTAGTTCTATTTATTCAAACTAAAAAAGACCACTGTCCTGTAGAAAGGAGGAAGAGCAAAGCAGTGATTGTGGTATTTGATTCAAGTCTGGAAAGATTCTGTCCAAGTCAGAAGCACCTGGAATGTATATACTGAGCAGACAGAGTATCCTCTGACACGTACAATATTCATGGTCTCCAAAACCTACACCATCTCTCCTACTGACTGAACTAATTGGCTGGAAAACAGGGAAAATGTGATCCTTTTTACAGACTGCCTCTGAGCTATGTGGCTTTAAGGTTATCTGTACAAAAATTATAATTTAAGAAGTTAAATAAAGCCTAAATAAAGCTTTTTGCAGTACAATTTCAAAAGCAGTTCTTTCCTTTTTTAATGGGGAGAGGATATTGCTATCAGATAGAAGAACAGGAGGCATAGTAATAAAGTGCTACCTGGTAAACAAAAATAATCTTCAGAAACAGAAATGCCTCTGTTTCTATGGGAAAACTGACCCTATGTAATACTGAACACTGCTATTGAAATTGAGAACCTGTTAATTTACAAATGGTGACCTACACTCCAAAGACACCTCTGGGAGTCTCCCTGCTAGAGGAAGATGATGCACACAATCCTGGTGCACATCTCCTCTGGTGCTCCCTCTCTGTCTGCACAGCCCTGGAGTCAGCAGGCACCAAAGGAGACAGCTGTGAGGCTACAGCAGCCTGCTGCCACCCTGCCTGGGTGAGTGAGCTCTGCACAGCTCTGGGGATGGGGATTGTACTGCCTGTCAGGAACATCTGCTCCACTTCTGGGCTGACCTCATGGTGAAGAGGACTTTTTTCTTGCATCTCATCAAAATGTCTGTGCTGCTGCTGTGTTGTTGTGGTTTGTTTGTTGGTTCATTCTGTTCCCCCTGTTTTGTGTTTAAACTGTTCTGCGCAAGTTCTCTGTTCCCGCTCTCCCAAAGACTGTTTTATGTCAATTATGTTAACCCCTCCCCGGTTTCCATAGTTTCATATGTCAGTTATCTCACCCCTCCCTTATCTCTAAGATGATTTAATGTATCTATGTCTGTATCCCCCCCCAGCTGCCCTGCCAGTCACTCCTTGTCCCCACCTTTCTCTCTAGAATCTTCTCCTTGGGGCTTGGAGTGATTGGCTCAGGGGCCGGGTTCCCTCCCACACTTAGTTTTTGTTGGTTTTTCCCTGATATCATTCACCTATAGCTGTAATTTTATTTGTCCGAGGCCAGGTGCCACCCTTAACCCTGCACCCCTTAAAACCCCTGCGCACCCTCGGGGCTCTTCCCTCGTCTGCTTCCCTGAGTTCACTTGCTTCCCTGCTGGATTACAATAAACTCGGACTGTGCCATGAGTGAAGAGATGTTCTCCTCTCTTTCCTGTTGCGGCAGCCAGTCTCAGTTTCGTCCTGCAAGGAGACGTCCCCCTTGCTATAACGCGGGGCATCTCCTTAGGCGCTGTCCCCTTGCGCCTCAGGTGCCAAGGTGCTGAACTGTGGGACAGTGCCCCACTAAGCTGTAGTGGTTGCTGGACGCTTGCCGGGGCGATCATTTCCACCAGAGGCACTGCACTGAGTCCATTGCCTCAAGAAGAGTTCTGGTATTGTCCCCTCTCTGACACCCCAGGAGAAGAAAGCAGCCAAATCCCCCGGTAGCCTCCAAGCTGAGCAAGCCCACCTCTCTCAGCCTGGCTGCTCATCCATCACCCACTCACTGTAGCCCTGTGACTGCTCTCGTGGCTCTCTGCTGAACTCTCACAGGGCAGCAAGGTCTGTGTGGTGCTCCAGAGCCACTGATGGTGCCCCAGAGCTGCTCTCACAAACACCGAACCCTGGGCAAGAACCCTTTCCCTGGGCTCTGCTGGACACACGGGTTGCGGCGCCTCTTGGCAGTTCCAGGTTTGAAAAGGTCACTGCCAACCACACAAAAGAAAAGCACCCAAACTTATTCTGTACTGATATGCTGACTTACTTTATCAATTCCAGGCATCAGCCTACAGATGACTTCCACCTTCTCTGGCTGAAGACCCACTTCTTCTTTAGCTTCTCGGAGAGCAGTGTCAATGTCATCTTTATCAGTGTCTTCCCTTTTACCTCCTGGAAAGCAGACTTCCCCTGGTGATCTTCTCAGCTAGAATGTAAAGGAGTACTACTGGTAAATATAACAAAGTTTATGTTTCTTGTTGGATCCACACAGATCCATGCTGGTATTGCAGCATCCCTTTATGTTTATCTTTCCAGTCAAAGAAGCTGGAAATGGTGGTTAAGGATTTTGCAGACCAGAAGAAACATGCCTTAGCAAGAGTAGCCAGCTAAGAAAATGCTGAGATAGCTATCCCCTGCTAATCCATAAATCCTCACTATCAAAAAATAACCTGTACCTGTACAGCATTGTGTAATTCATACCGGAAATTCTGCTTTAGTATGTCAAAGTTCACACTTTACATCATCTTGTTTATGTAAATGGCTGCCAGATGAATCCAGACAGACAACTTGTAGAGCAAGATCAAAATACTCTAAGAGCAAAAACTTTTGAAAGACACAATTAAATAAAGTACCTGTGAGAGAGGAAATAATATTTTGCTTCAGCCCAAAAAGGTTACAGAGCAAAAGAATGAAAATGGTTGGTTCTGTTTCCTATCTGTTATCTGTGGTTAAAATGTGTTTTGTTTAATCTGTTGGGTGTTGTTGAGAACTGGGAGAGGGACAGGGTTGAAGACATGACCAAAACAAGAAAAAAGGATGAGAAGGGAAGGGACAGAAGAGTTGGCAGTCGGCAGAGCCCGAGTTCCTGAGTAGCCATTCAGTGGGAAAGGGGACAGGGACACCCCCAGCCTTGTACGAGGATAAAAGATCAGCATTTTGTCAAAGTGTGTGTGTGTGTGTTTTTGCCTTTGAGGAGGGAGACACACACCCGACTCAGCTGACTCATTACAAATTAAATTATTTAGTTATTGCTTCAAAGACTGTGTCCCCTGCTGACTGTATCAAAAAGTGAGTTATTTCTAAGATACCTTTAAATACATTCCAGTAGTAGGCTTGTGCATCAAGGATCAGTAACAAACACATTTACAATCAATTTAACAGCTATGTAACTGTGATTATTTGTTTTTAAGTAAGACCCAGCAACAGAAAAAAGTAATTCCTGAGTACAGGCACTTGATGTGACACAGGGATGGAAAACAAGAGTTGTAGAAGAAAACAAAATGCTGGAGAAAGCGTTCTGGCAGCCTTGGTTGTTGTCTTTTATATATTAAAGGGAGAAAAGAGTAACATTAACGGCAGACTGAAAAACCTCATTTAACAAAGCTGCGCTCCATGGTCAGTTTCCTTATTTAAGTAAGCCACCATTGCCGACTGTGCGCAGTAAATTTCCCGTCACGGGTTTCCGGGATCCCGGCATGTTCCCGGCACGCAAACGCCGGAACCACAGAGTGTACAAACCCCCGGCCGTGCCCTGGGAACAAGGCGGGCACGGGGGTGCGCAGCTGCCGGGAGCGCGCACCGATGGTTCCCGGCAAGAGTCGCGCCCCTCGGAGCCCCCGGTACCTGCAGGGAGCGGACGGTGAGCAGCAGGTGCAGCC